>NC_057345.1:62065000-62092500 GCF_016509475.1 Prionailurus bengalensis
GTTTTTAAACATCAATTTCATTTATACACAAATATCTAAAATGCTATTGCTTACCTGATTTCCATGGAGATCAAGTTTGACTAATCTTATACAACTTTGAAGTGGATGAATATCTGTGATAAAATTGTTTGAGAAGATGCATACTCTCAGAGAGATACAGGATTGCAAATTTTCCATAGATTTTAAATGAAGGCCACTGAACTTCACAAAAACAAAATCTTTCTGATCTTCTATCATGTTGTCATTATAGTGACTCCATTCTTCATGACTGGTTAGTTCTTTTGTGATTGTTCCATGAAACATCTAGGCAAAATGGGAAATTGCTTAGAAAAGTTTTTTCAACTTCCAAAAATAAATTTGAAAACAAAAAATATTTGCTAATAGATAGAATAAAACGGGTAGAAAAGTTAAAATTAAAAAATCTAACTTGTAAGTAGAATCCAAAAACATTAAAAAAAACAATAAAGAAACAAAAAGAAGAATCAGACCTACAAATATAGAGAACTTACGGTTGCCAGGCAGGAGGAGGGTGCACAAAATGGGTGTTATAAATTTCTGTTATAAATTTCTTAAAGAAACAATTTACAATCACATTACTTATTTCTATGTTCAATTTAACTAGGCAGTTAAAATCTGGAATTCTATTAGTTTTAAAATAAGACTAATTTATCTAAAATTCCTGTATCAAACCTTTTTAAAGTAATTTTACATAGTAGTTCTTATATATTTGAAATTTCCCTTACTCTGGGTAATTTAAGCTTTTACAAAACACAGTTACCCAGTGATAGTTTAAAAGAGAATAACTGAGCTCAAGTGGCCTGAGAGCATTTAGTCAGATTAACCACCTTCCGTATTGGAAGAATCTTTCTACCATGTGAAGGTAAACTAGGTAGGCATAATCCAAATGAAAATAAATGTGAAAATCTAGATAAACCCTTGCACTCATTCAAGAGATTAGTTCCTTTTTATATGCTGACCAAGGCCTACAACTATAATTAAATTCTAAGTACCATCTAAGAAATTAAACAAAATGCAGATTCCTAGGCCCCACATCATATCTATGTTATCAGTCTCTGGGCTGAGAGTCAAGGAATCTGTAATTGAGCATGTTCCTGGGTAAGTCATGGACACATTGAGAAAGAATAAAGACCCTGATATAAAATAAACAGATACGAACGAATCTTTATAAACTTACCAAGCTCTATAGGTCCTGAAATGAAAGGCAATATACAAAATGTATTCCATCATTTGGACTCCCTATTTAGAAAAGACCTCAAGTCTTTCCTCAGGCTCTCCTTTCAAAAAAACCTATTTTTTCCATTCTGGCCTAATACAGGCAAACTCCAGTTTATAACAAGGGTTTATGAGAAACCATATATCAGGCATAAATCAGGATGTTTTAAGACAATGGGGTGCTCAAAAGTTTCACTTATAGAATCCAATTTTTGAGTCAATAACAATTCTGGAAGAAATCTCCAAAGTGAGAGTCATATACCAAGCGAATTTTTTTTCCTTTCTATTTGTGTAACCAAGTGATTTTTTAAAATTATTAATAGACTTTATTTTTTGGAGCTGTTTTAGGTTTACAGAAAAACTTAAAGTACACAGAGATCCCATATATACCCCCATAACTCCCTGCACCTTCAGTTCCCCCTATCAATACCTTGCATTCGTGTTGTGTATGTGCTACAATTAATGATCCAATCTTAATGAATTATTAACTAAAGTTAAACTTTTTTAGATCATAACTTATAACAATCTCTAGACAAACAAAACACATCAACATGGAACAGCAGAGATCCCATTTCTTCATATAAAGCTGAAGTTGACTTTATATCTTTAGTCACAGCACTGGTACACGTGTGTGTGTGTGTGTGCGCGCGTGTGTGTGTATTTATATATATAAGTATATATATAATAGATGCACAGATAAACTATTATTTCAAGCATTCATTTCTCTGCTTATTCATCTCTAATAGTTTGATATTTCTTTACTTCTTTGTAGAAGATATCATCTGCCTAGCATTTATTTTTAGGGATTCTAAATAGCATTATTAACTAAGTATAGTTAATGTCTACAAACTTATCACAGGCAATGAAAGATTTTTATGTTAAACTTTTCTGTATTAATGCTACCCATATGTCACTTAAATGTGATGTCAATAATCTACCACTGGTATTATTCAAAGGTAGAATGTTTTCTATTTCCTTTATTGATCCAGACACACTAGATAACCTAACTAAATGAAAACTTCTGTAATTAGTTAAGCGTTCTAACTTTAGCTGTTAGTTGACTAACATTGCCACTAACTGTGAGTTCACTGATACCATTTTGTGAAGGTAACTGATACTAATACGTAAGATAACATAGTCCCTTTCCTCAAAATGCCTAAATATGTTCAAAATAACTTTTTAATAATACCCAGTGAGGGAGTTAGTGTGATTGGTATTATTGCCTCACTGAAAAACTTTTTCTTGCAGATAAGACATATAGTTTGAGGAAAAGAATTATTAGGTCACACAAATCCAAATTTGAGATAATCTTCATGATAGTACTTAATTGAATGCCTTTTTACTCATTTTGGACAAACACTTCCTAGATTTAATTAAAAAGATGCCAATTACCGACAGATAAAAAACCATCTGTAATAATTAAATAGTAAGGTAACTAGGGAACTCTAAAATTTCATGGCCTCATAATTTTTAAAAAATCTACATTGTCTAATTATTTTATGTTTAAACGCAAACCCATGAAAACAATAAAATTAAACATGGTTAATGAAATAAGCGAAACTTCATTGTCTAGATAACTCTTAGTCATTACATTCCTGTACCATGCCTACATCCCCAATTTAGGAATTATGTATTTTTATGTTATATAATTTAATTGTTGCCTTTCCAATTATATTACATGTACCCTGATGTCAGGACATTTTTTTTTGTGGTTAGCTATATATTTTTCATAGTTTAGCATGGGAACAAAAACTGAATCAGGTATAAATAAATAAATTGGCCAGAAATCCTACCTAGGGTGATCAGCTAAGAAAAAGAAACAAAAGGAATCCAAATCAGAAAGGAAGAAGTAAATTTTCTGTTTACAGATAACATGATCTTATATACAGAAAATCCTCAAGACTCCATGAAAACTGTTAGAACGTACAAATGAATTCAGTAAAGATGGGGACACACAATAACCATGCAAAAGTCATTTGCATTTTATATATACTAACAATGAGGTATCTTAAAAAGGAAAAAAAAAAACAATCCTCTTATAATAGCATCAAAAAGAATAAAATACTTAGGAATAAATGTAACCAAGGGAGTGAAAGATCTGTACACTGAAATCTCTAAGACATTAATGAAGGAAATTAAAGATACAAACGAATAATCCTGTGCTCAGGAACAGTTAATATTCTTAAAATGTCCATTCTATCCTAAGTCAACTACAGATTCAATACAATTCTTAATAAAATTCAAATAGCATTCTTCACAAAAGTAGGAAAAATAATGCTGAAATTCATATGGGACAATAACAACAATAACCCAAAAATCTCAAGTAGGCAAAACAATTTTGAAAAAGAAAATGAAGCTGAAGGCCTCATACTTCCTGACTTAAAAACATATTACAGATTCACAGTAATCAAAACAGCACAGTACTGGCAAACAAACGAACAACAACAACAACAAAAAACAATAGGCACACAGACCAAATTACAACAATTGAGAGCCCAGAAATAAACGTATACATATACGTCAACTAATATTTGACAAGAGAACAAAGAATACTAAAAGAGAGGACAGTAATTTCAATAAATGGTGCTGAGAACACTGTCTATTCACTGGAAAAAGAATAAAATCTGACTCTTACACCACTTATTAAAAATACCTCAAAATTTGGGGCTTCTGGGTAGCTCAGTTGGTTGAGCGTCTCACTTAGGCTCAGGTCACGATCTAGTGGTTCATGGGTTCGAGCCCTGTGTCAGGCTCTGTGCTGACAGCTCAGAGCCTGGAGTCTGCTTCAGATTCTGTGTCTCCTTCTCTCTCCGTCCCTTCCATGCTCATGCTCTGTCTCTCTCTGTCTCGCAATAATAAACATTAAAAAAAAACTAAAAATACTCAAAAGTAAGTCAAAAATTAAGTCAAAAGACTTAAATGTAAGACTGGGGACCATAAAACTCCTAGAAGAAAACAGGGGAAAAGCTCTGTAACGTTGGTCTTAGCAACGATTTTTGGATATGACACCAAAAACACAGGCAACAAAAGCAAAAATCAACAAGAAGGACTATATCACACTGAAACACTTCTACACAGAAAACAAACAATAAACAAAATGAAGATGCAAATTATGGAATGGGAGAAAGTATTTGCAAACATCTAATAAGGGATAAATACCAAAATATAAAAAGTACTCATACATATCAGTAGCAATCCCCTCTTCCTCCTCCTCCTCCTCCTCCTCCACCTCATCATCATCATCATCTAATTTTAAAATAGGCCGAGAACTTGAACATTTTCTTCCCCCAAAAAAACATATAAATGGCCAACATATACATGAGAAGGTGCTCAACATCGCTAATTGTCAGGAAAATGCAAATCAAAACCATAATGAGATGAGGGAACAAACCCTTGTGCCCTGTTGGTGAGAATGTGAACTGATACAGCCACTATGGAAAATGGTATGGAGATTCCTCAAAAAATTTAAAGTGGAACTACCATATGATCTAACAATTATATATATAAAATATATATTCTAGTATATATCCAAAGGAAATGAAATAACTATATTTCAGAGATATCTGCAACTCCCAAGTTCATTATTTACAACAGCCAAGATACAGAAACAAGCTAACTGCACACTGACTGATGAACAATTAAAAAAATGTGATATATAGATATAGATATATTTTACATAATGTATACACACATACACAATATAACATTGTTCAGCCATGAGAAAGAAGGAAATTCTGCCATTTTATACAACATAGATGGATTTTGAAGGGTTGATAGTAAGTGAAATAAGTCAGACAGAGAAAGACAAATACTCTATGATCTCAATGTGAAATCTAAAAAAGTTAAACTCATTTAAACAGAGAGTAAATTGGGGGGTGCCAGGTGTGAGAAAAATGGGGTACAGGAAATGGGGTGATGTTGGTTAAAGGTTACAAACTTCTAGATCTAAGATAAACAAGTTCTAGCAATATAACACATAGCATGGTAACTACAGTTAACAATTACATTGTATACTTAAAAGTTACTAACAGAGTATATCCCAAATGTTCTCATCACAAAATAAATAAATAAATAACTATATAAGATAGATAGATGTGTTAACTAAGCTTATTGTGATTATCATTTTGCAATATTTGTGTGTATCAAATCATCATATGGTACACATTAAACTTATACAAAATTATATGTCAATTATATCTCAATAAATCTGGAGAAAGACTTCTTTTTTAAGTTTATTTATTTTGACAGAGAGAGAGAGCATGCACGTGCACACAAGCAGAGACAGGAAGAGAGAGAATCTCAAGCAGGCTCTGTGCTGTCACCGTAGAACTTGATCCCATGACCTGAGATCATAATCTCACCTGAAATCAAGAGTTGGACACTTAGCCAACTGAGCCACCTAGGCACCCCTAGAAAAAAGACTTCTAAGTACAAATGACAAAGTATCTCTCATATAGATTGAGATCTATTGTTAATTCCTTGAAATCCTTCCCTTCAAATTTCCACAACCAATATCCAAATGCCTGCAAAAAAGAATACATTTTTCATTTATTTATGCTGCATAACAGAATACCCCAAAATCTACTAGCTCAAAACAACTACTGTTTATTATTTCTCAGGATTTTGTGGGTTGACTTGATTCAAGTAGGCAGTTCTTTTCCAAGTGATGTTAACTAGAGATTCAGTCTTGGTGTTCATCTGCACTACACTTACAAGATGGCTAATATGCAGTTCTGACACATTGGCAAGGACCCTGGAGGGAAGAGTCAGCTGGGATGCTGGGATGTATGGGTCTCTCTCACCACACTGTCCTAGGACCTCTCTCCATCTACACAAGCCTTCCCTGTGTCATTCTCTCACATGTCTATTTGTGTGTGTCCCCATAGTAGAATAGCAAGACTCTCTACATGGGCCAAAAAAGTATAGAGGCAGAATCTATCAGGCCTTCTGAAGGTCCAACTGACACAGGTTTTCCTTAACTACATTCTTTTGGTTAAAGGAAGTTATTTTGCTTTTTGAACTTATTTTTTATCTTATGAAGTAGAGAAAAAAGAAACAAATATAAGTTGTTCTGAGCTTCGTGATCTCAGGCAAGTTATGTACCCTCAGTTTGTTATACATGCAAGCTATGTGCCTCAGTTTCCTCATCCATACAATGAGAACTCCAATAGCACTTAGTGGATAGAATTATTATGAAGACAAAATGAATTGGGGCACCTGGGTGGCGCAGTCGGTTAAGCATCCGACTTCAGCCAGGTCACGATCTCGCGGTCCGTGAGTTCGAGCCCCGTGTCAGGCTCTGGGCTGATGGCTCGGAGCCTGGAGCCTGTTTCCAATTCTGTGTCTCCCTCTCTCTCTGCCCCTCCCCCGTTCATGCTCTGTCTCTCTCTGTCCCAAAAATAAATAAAAACGTTGAAAAAAAATTAAAAAAAAATGACTTGGCATAAAGGTTTTAGAATAGTGTCTGGCATGTAACAAACACTATAAATAAGTGTTACTAAAATAAATCTGGCTCAATTAACAACTCAAAATAGAATGTAATCTTCAAAAAGTAAATTAGGACACTTTTGGTTTCTGGTCCAGGATATAAGGAGCTTAGAAGATGTCATACCATTCTAACAAATAAAAAGATGAACAAAATGAAAAGTCAACAACTCTTCTTAGATTCACCAGAAAAGTGAGGTTACATGAAAAACCACTGAATCAAAATTCAGAGATAGGCAGGTGGATACAAAGATTCAGAAGTTACTGGAGCAAAAATTCACCAAAAGAAACCTCTGCAGGAACCAGTGCCTGGGTAGGACTGTGACTGACAAGTTATTAGGGGCTTAGTGTTGACAACTCAGATTTAGAAACTCCAGCCCTCATACTTCTGTGAGATTAATATCCAGGAGCTCTACCAGGTCCTCAGATCGAATATTGGAGAAAAATCTGCTTGTGCCTCTGAGAGGAGACAGAAAAAGAATAATTTTGAAATACACAAGATCACCCTGTTCTTCTTAACAAGGGCTACCCTAAAGAGAAAATATTTAACACACAATAAACTGAGGTTTTACCAGAGCCTAACTGATCTGGAAGTAGGGAAATATCCAACTACATCTCCATCAAGCCTTCCATTTGGGAGAAAGGAAGTACACAATTACAGCCCACTCTAGCCATCTTGTCCCACCTAAGATTAGGAAGGCTGAGGAGAACTTGTGAAATTCACAGACTAGGGAGCACAACCTCACTTAAAGACTGAGACTTATCCACACCTTAACACCACACCACACGCTATTTTACTGGAATTCTTTTTACCAGTACATGATGCCTGGCTTTCAAAGAAAAAATTACAAAGCATACTAAAAGACAACATACAGCAAGCATTAGAACTAGATTCACATACTGCAGGGATGTTGGAATTACCAGACAGAGAATTTAAAACAATTATGATTAATATGCTGAAGACTATAAAGGAAAAAAAATAAACAACAAACAAGAAAAGACAGTATAAAGAGAGATAAAAATCTTTGAAAAGAATCAAAAAGAAGTGTTAGAGATCAAAACCACTGTAACAGAAATGATTATTATCTTTGATAGGCTCTCTATCTCTTTAGTAGGTGGATGGACATGCCTAAGGAAAGAATCTCTTTGTTTGGGTATATGTCAATAGAAATTTCCAAAACCAAAAAGCAAAGAGAAAAAAAAAAGAATCACTGAAAAAAGCTGAATAAAATATTCCAGAACTGTAGGATAACTACAAAAAGTACAACATATACATAATGGAAATACCTGAATGAGAAGAAAGTGATATAGGAAAAGAAGAAAAATATGAAATAGTAAATATGTGAGAATTTCTGCAAATTAATGTCAGATACCAACCCACTGATCCAAGAAGCTCAGAAAACACCAAACAGGATTAAGGCAAAAAAAAAAACACTGGGGGTGAGGGGGACACTTTACCCATAGAGCAGCAAAATTCAGAAGTATATCCAACATCTCCTAAGAAACCATGCAAGCAAGGAGAAGACAGAGTGAAGTATTTACTATTAAGAGAAAATAACTCACTAATATAAAAAAAAAAAATTCAGAAGTGTATCCAACATCGCCTAAGAAACCAGGCAAGCAAGGAGAAGATAGAGTGAAGTATTTACTGTTGAGAGAAAATAACTCACTAATACAAAAATCTATGCCCTGTGAAATTATCCTTTAAAAGTGGATAAGAAATAAAGACTCTTAAACAAACAAAAATTGAGGGAATAGGTTGACAATATATCTGCTTTGCAAGAAATGTTAAAAGCAGTTTGTTAGAAAGAAAATAATGTAGTTCAGGAACTCAGATCTACTTAAAGAAAGGAAAAGCAGTGGGGAAGAAACAAGTGAAGATAAAATAAAAAGCTTTTATTTTTCCTATTTTTAGTTGATAGATAACAGTTTGGTCAAATACTAATGGCAAACTATATTAGATTATCTATGTATATATGTATATTCGTGTATGGATATGTATAAATAAAATGAATGGCAGCAATGATACAAGGAACAAAATGGAAGAATTAGAGATATCCTGTTATTAAAAAATGTTTAAACTACATGTAAAGTAGTATGTGTGATTTGAGAGTGGCTTTAAGTTAACCCAATAATGAGGGCAGCTAATAAAAAAAAGAAATACACTGAGATAAGATAGAAAATGAAATCATATACAATGCTCAATTAAACCACAGACAGAAAAGAGTAGAAGGTTAAAACTGGAACAAAAACAAGAGCAATTAAAACAGTAACAAAATATAGTAGATATTAATTCAACTATAGAAGTAATCAATTTAAATATCAATGGTCAAAGCACCAACACAAAGACATAGTGGATCAAAGTTACAGTGGATCAAACAGGCCAACTACTCGCTGTCTACAGGAATGGTACTTTAAATGTACTGACATATAAATGAAAAGTAAAGTGATGGAGATGAATTCTACCAAACATTTAAACAATCAATTCCAATCCTTCTCAGACTCTTCTAAGAAAAGGAGAGAACATTTCCAAACTCATTTTATGAGATCAGTATTAACCTGATACTAAAACTAGAGGATACTACAAAAAAAAATCATAGGCCAGTATCTCTGATGAACACATATGCAAAAAATTCTCAACAAGACATTAGCAAACCAAATTCGACAATGCATTAAGAGGATCATACACCATGATGAAGTGGGATTTATGCCCGGGAAGAAAGGATAGATCAATCTCCACAATTCAGTATATACAATGACACACCACATTAACAAAATGAAAGCTAAAAATCATATCATCGTCTTGAGAGCTGCAAAAAAAAGCACTGGGCAAAATTCAACATCCTATTATGATAACCTGAGTATTTCAACAAATGGTATAGAGCATAACATAATAAAGGCCATATATGACAAACCCACAGTTAACATCATATACAACAGTAAAAACTTAAAGCTTTTCCTCTAAGATTAGGAACAAGACAAGGATGTCCACTCTCACCAGTTTTATTCAACACAGTATTAGAAGTTCAGAGAGCAATTAGGCAAGAAAAAGAAATAAAAATCATCCAAATTGGATAGGAAAAAGTAAAACAGTCACTATTTGCACATAACACTACATAGAGAAAACCCTAGAGACTACCAAAAAAGTCTTAGAATAAAGAAATTCAGTTGAGTTACAAGAAATAAGAGTAATATACAAAAATCTGTTGAATTCCTATACACTAATAATGAACTATTAGAAAGAGAATTTAAGAAAACAGTCCCATTTACAATTCCACCAAAAAGAATAAAATACCTAGGAATAAATTTAGCCATGGAAGTAAAAAACCTGTACAATGAAATTAATTAATTAATTAGAGACAAATATTTGGAAAGTTATTCCATGCTCATGAACTAGAAGAATTAATACTGCTAAATGTCTATACTACCCAAAACAATCTATATATTCAGTGCAATTTTTATCCAAATTTCAATGCCATATTTTACAGAAATATAATAAATAATCCTAAATTTGTATAAAACCACAAAAAAACTAAATAGCCAAAGCAATCTTGAGAAAGAACAACAGGCTGGAGGCATTATACTCCCTAATTTCAAACTGTATTACAAAGCTATAGCAATCAAAACAGTGTGGCATTTGCATAAAAAATATAGATAAATGAGGCAGAATAGACACCAGAAGTAAACCCACATAGATGGTCAATTGATTTACGGCATAAGAGCCAAAAATATACAATGGGGAAAGGAGAGCTTCGTCAATAAATAGTGTTGGGAAAACTGGACAGCAACATCAAAAAGAATAAAACTGGACCACTATCTCATACCATACACAAAATTTAGCTCAAAATGGATTACAGACTTGAACTTAAGACCTAAAACTCCTAAAAGAAAACATAGGCAGTAAATTCCTTCACAACAGTCTTGGTAATGATTTTTGTATTTGACACCAAAAGCAAAGGACACAAAAGCAAAAATATATCGAGTAAAAATATATCAAACTAAGAAGCTTCTGCACAGCAAAGAAAACCATCAATAAAATGAAAAAGCAGGCTATTGATTGAAAGACAACACTTGCAAATCATATATGTAATAAGGGGACAATATCCAAAATACATAAAGAACTCACACAACTCAATAGCAAAATAAAATGCAATTTAAAAATGGGCAGTGAATCTAAATACATATTTTGTAAAGAAGACATCCATATGGTCAACATGGTACATGAAGGGATGCTCATTACCTCTATCATCAGGGAAATACAAATCAAAACCACAAGGAAATATCACTTCATACCTGTTAGAATGGCTCTTATCCAAAGGACAAGAAATAACAAGGTTTGGCAAGGATGTGGAGAAAAGGAAACCCTTATGCACCATTAATGAGAATGTAAATTGGTACAACCACTGCAGAAAACAGTATGGAGGTTCCTCAAAAAACTAAAAATAAAACTACCACATGATCCAACAATTCTACTTCTCAATATTTATCTGAAGACTAGGAAAACACTAACTTAAAAAGATATATTCACCCCACATATTCAATAGGCCAAGATATAGAAGCAGCCTAAGTGCCTACTGACAGATGAATAAAGAAAATGTGGTATATACATAGAATGGAATAGTATTCAGCCATAAGAAAGAATGAAATCCTGTCATTTGCAACAAAGATAGACCCTGAGGGCATTATACCAAGTGAAACAAATCAGACAAAGAAAGAAAAATTCTGGATGATCTCACTTATACGTGGAATTTGAAGACAGAAACAAAAAATTAAGCTCATAGATACAAACATTCGTGGTGCAGAGGCAGGGGTAGGAGTTGGCAAAATAGGACAAGGGGTCAAAAGGTACAATTTCCAGTTACAAAATAAATAGGTCATGAGGAGGTAATGCACCAAGTGATGCCTTTGGTTAATAATATTGTATTGCATATTTGAAAGTTGTTAAGGGAATACATCTTAAAAGTTCTCAACATATGAGAAACATTTTGTAACTACATATGGTGAGTACATATGTAACTACATAATTAATGACACTATTGTGGGGATCATTTCACAATATATATAAATACTGAGTCATTATGTTGCATATCTGTAGCTAATGTGATATTATGTGTCAATTATACCTCAATTAAAAATGTATAATAAAAATAATAATTGAATAGCAAAAATCATTTAATAGCAAAAAACCCTTAATGTCTTTGACAGTATAATTAACTAAACTATTTAATATCATCAATGGAATACTATAAAAGCATTAAAACTAATATTGTAGAATGGTTAGCAACATGAAAAGCTGTTAATAAATAACAAAGTTATTGTTTTCATTTATATATATTTTTCACTGAGGAGTGTCTGGATAGCTCAGTTGGTTAAGTGTCTGACTCTTGATTTCAGTTCAGGTCATGATCTTAACAGTTCATGAGACTGAACCCCACATCAGGCTCTGTGCTGACAGCATGGAGCCTGCCTGAGATTCTGTTTCTCTCTTTGCCCCTCCCCTGCTCACACACACACACATATACCCTCCGTCTCTGTCTCTCTGTCTCTCTCTCTCTCAAAATAAATAAGTAAACATTTAAAAAATATTTTTTTACTGAATTGTACAGTTTAAAGGGGTGAGATTACAGTATGTGAATTAAAAATATTCTTCTGTGGCACACATTTAAAAAAGTAAAAAAAAAGTTAAATGATGGCAAAATGTATACCATGCTAACACGAATCAAAAGAAAGCTGGGGAAGATATAATAGTTCAGATAGAGCATATTTCAGAGCAAGGAAAATTGTCAGGGATAAAATGGAGGTATTACATATTAATAGATTCTGTAAGAAGACATAACAATCTTAATGGGCATGTGCCTAAAGACAGCACTAAATCACCTGAGGGAGGCAAAACTGAGAGAACTTAAAAGGAGACACAGATGAATCCACTATTAGATTTGGAAACTTCATTGAACAGATAGCTTGAGCAGGCAGAAAATCTGTAAGGACATAGCTGAAGTCCACAACACCATTAGTCAACTAGATAATTGACACCTATCTACTACTTCATCCAACAGCGGAAGATTATACAGTCTTCTCAAACTCAAGCTCAAGCTCACATGGAATATTTGCCAAGATAGACCACAATCTGGGCCATAAAACATACCTTCACAAATCTAAAAGAACAGAAATCAGGGCACCTGGGTGGCTCAGTCAGTTGAGCGTCCAACTTTGGCTCAGGTATTGATCTCGCAGTTCGTGAGTTTGAGCCCCACATCGGGCTCTGTGCTGACAGCTCAGAGCCTGAAGCCTGCTTTGGATTCTCTGGAGCTTGTTTTGGATTCTGTGTGTCCCTCTCTCTCTGCCCCTCCCCTACTCATGCTCTGTCTCTCTCTCAGAAATATATAAAAAAAATTTTTTTTTAATTTAAAAAATAATAAAATAAATAAATAAAAGAATAGAAAGCATACAATGTCTGTTTCAGACCACAGTGGAATTAAACTAGATATCAATAAAAGAAAGATAGCTTGAAAATATCAAAATACATGGAGATTAAATAACATATTTCTAAATAATATACAGCTCAAAGAGAAATTTAAAAATATTTTGAACTAAATGACAATACACCTTATCGAAATTTGTGGGATGCAGTCAGAGCACCCGGGTGGCTCAGTCAGTTAAGCATCGGACTCTTGATTTCAGCTCAGGTCATGATCTCACAGTTCCAAGGGTTCCAGTCTTGGTGTCAGGCTCTGCACTGGCAGCACAGAGCCTTTTGGGATTCTCTCCCTCTCTCTCTGTCCTTCCCCCACTTGTGCTCTCTATCTAACTCAAAATAAACTTCATTTTTGGTTTTTTTAATGTTTATTTATTTTTGAGAGACAGCACAAGCGAGAGAGGGGCAGAGAGAGAGGGAGACACAGAATCTAAAGCAGGCTCCAGGCTCTGAGCTCTCAGCACAGAACCCAATTCACGGCTCGAACCCACCAACAATGAGATCATGACCTGAGCTGAAGTTGGACACTTAACTGACTGAACCATCCAGGTGCACCAAAAAATTAACTTTAAAAAAAATGTGGGGGTGCCTGGGTGGCTCAGTCAGTTAAGCATCTGACTTCAGCTCAGGTCATGATCTTAGGGTTCCTGAGTTCGAGCCCCGCGTCAGGCTCTGTGCTAACAGCTCAGAGCCTGGAGCCTGCTTTGGATTCTGTGTCTGCCTCTCTCTCTGCCCCTCCCCCATTCACACTTTCTCTCTCAAAAATAAATAAACATTGAAAAAAAATTTTTTAATTATAAAAAAAAATTGTGCGATGCAGTGAAAACAGTGCTTAGAGTGTAATTCATAGCATTGAATTCACGTATTAGAAAAGAAGATCTAAAATCAATAATTTAAGTTTCCACCTTGGGAAACTAGATCAAGAATAACAAATTAAATTTAAAGTAAGCAAAGGAAAAATAAATCAGTAATAAATATATTTTTAATAAGTACATTTGCAAAAAAGTATAATCTTTGATTATATTTTCAAATATTTGGGGATGGGACCATTTTGTCATTATCTTATCCTATAAGTCTCAATAAATATAAATTCTAAAAAAATTTTCTATAAATTCTAGAAATGTTAACTTTAACCAGATAATATGAAGGGTCTTTTATAATGAAAACAACCAACTTTTTACTTATTTTTCAGATCTTAAGTGAGAGGAGAAAAAAATGTCTCCAAACACTCTGTGCTTTCTTTTATCATATAGTAAGAAATATTACTACAAAGTATATCTCTTCCTTATCTGTCAGGTCATTCAGAGTCAATGAAATGCTTAAATGAATCTCATCCCAGGTGCCTACAAATATATTTTTGGTTCCTATTTACTGATCTTTGTTTTATACAGGTTAATTTTTAAATCATTCTCAACTGATTTTTTAGTTGGGAATATGAATTCTAAAATAATCTTAAAATCAGTCTTTCTCATATACTAGAATCATTTGTAAATGTGTCCTCTATTGCATCAATATTCATCTCTATTAGTAGTACTTATTTCACAACATACAAACAACCTTAATATTAAAAAACATTTCAGAGTAGAACATTATTATATGAGATCAAGTTATTGTTCTCCAAAGGAAAGATTAATCTATGGTTCGTAAGTTATAGGATTAAATGTAGAACATTATTTTTTCATTTTTTTAAGAACTATCATTTGTTAAAAGTATTTTTCAGTTATTCAAACTATTTAATTAGTTTGTCACATAGCCCAATCAGTGTGAAGAAGTGAGGATTCTTATGCAACATTTAATTTTATTTATTACTGATTGCACACAGTATAACTAGAATAACACAAATTCCCAGGCCTGATTAGATACCTCTTAAATCTTATCTCTGCAACGATGGACCCAGATAATTACACTGCCTACCAAGGAAAACTGAAAACCACTGCAATTGAGAACTCCTCCTATACCTACTTAAAGGTCTATGTACCAAGTGCTGCCAATTTTAAATATGACAATTAAAGATGAATACAGGCACTTTTGTTCCTTTTAATATTTTGGTAATTTTGCAATTACTTTGTAAAATGCACATATAAATGTGTATATCAACAAGTTAAAATAATAATATAATGTTCAAAGGCAACGCATTACAGAAATAACACATAAGTACAGCAACACATTACAGAAAGCATCAGAACTACAATTACAGTTTCAAAGATGTCCTGTAGTTAAAAACAAATCAGGATCATTAACAGTAAGCCTAGTTTGTGTGGACAAAAGTACTAATTTTAAAGTTATTATACATTTTTAATCACACTATAAAAACTATGTCTTTATGAAATACAATGCACATCAATTATAAGTCTCATCTTAATTCCCAAATTTTCCATTTAAAAACACTGGGAGCAAATAATTGCAGGGTAACTATATGAAGTTATAATTAATGAACATCTAAATTAAATACTGGAAAGTAAAAACTCTTTATTTTGTATGTTTATTTCCTTTTCAAATGGATATTTGATAAATATTTTAAAGAAATTTTCTTTTTTATTTTATTTTTTTATTTTTAGCGTTTATTTATTTTTGAGATAGGGAGAGACAGAGCATGAACGGGGGAGGGTCAGAGAGAGAAGGAGACACAGAATCTGAAACACACTCCAGACTCCGAGCTGTGAGGACAGAGCCTGACGTGGGGCTCGAACTCACAGACCGTGAGATCATGACCTGAGCCGAGCCGAAGTCGGACGCTTAACCGACTGAGCCACCCAGGCGCCCCTTAAAGAAATTTTCAAACACAATGTTTTCTGTGTCAGTGACCTATAGGCATTACACTTAGTCACTGGAATTTTAGATGCTAGGTATACAAATATATTATTATTTTAAATAAAAAGTATATTAAAACATAATATATAACATAACATCATAACCTGATGATCAGGTTTGTTACAGTACCTTATTTTGTAAGCGTTATGACATTATTAACTAAGTTGAATTCTGGACACTAGACTCCAGAATTACCACAAAATTTGCAAGTAAAATAAAATCACAAAAAAAGGGCGGGGACACCTGTGTGCCTCAGTTCGTTAAGTGTCTGACTTCAGGTCAGGTCATGATCTCACAGTTTGTGAATTCCACCCTCAACTCCCCCATCTGGCTTTGTGCTGACAGCTCAGAGCCTGGAGCCCACTTCAAATTCTGTGTGCCTGTCACTCTCTCTCTCTGCCCCTCCCCTGCTCATGCTCTGTCTGTCTCTCAAAAATAAATAAACATTTAAAAAAATTTTTTTTAATTTTTTAAAGGGGGAAATAATGATTTTTTTCAAAAATCTAACTATAAGAAATATAACTAGTAATATTTTATATCTATTGTGGTTGTAAACTATTTTTAGTTTAGAATGTCTATAATATATTTAAGCCCATCAAAAATATAGCAATTATATTTTAAAAATACTTTTATTTGGCCAAATAGTTCATGGAGACAATACGGCTTTGATGAAGATTTGCCATGAGTTTACTTCACACACAAAATGTACTCTGAAAATTAAGAAGAGATTCTAGTAGAACAGTCAGAATATTACTAATCTCCTAGCAAATGAAAATGGAATCCAGTTGGTTTGTAAGTTTATATAAAAAAACACTGATTCCTTAAAACATTATATTTTTGTGGTAAATCCCACATTTCAAATGACATAAAAAATTATTTGGAACAATGAATCTAAGATGCAATAATAATGAATCTTATTTTCTGTCCATTAAATGTATTTGCTTTCTAAAATTTAGAAGGCTGTATATTTCTGTTCAAAATTTTTAAAAAAGCTTTTGTGAAAACACCAGTTTTCAACTTTTAATTTGATTCCAGGCTTGCATACTGTAGAACTATAAGCCTTTAAATACCAAAAGGTGATGAACCAGAAGATGAATATAAAACAATAAAAACTAATTTAAAAATCTAGAAAAACATCTGCATAGAAAACATTTCCTAAGAAATTACATAAGCAAGAATGGAATGGAGTAAAATATTTAAAGTACTGAGAGAAAAATAAAAGCAAAGAATAAAGATTCCTCACTTATAAAAATCAGGTTCTTTACAATCATTTTAATGTCTATATTTATTTAAAATGTTGTATTATTTAAAATGCGTATTTAATTAAATATATAACTCAGTATTATTTCTCTAGCACCCTGATCCTATCTTAATCAAATGTCCAAATAGCCTCTGATAATTTCTTCTTTTTCTTTTCATTTTATTTAAATTCAAGTTAGTTAACATACAGGGTAATTGTTTCAGGAGTAGAATTTAGTGATTCATCACTTGCATATAACACCTAGTGCTCATCCCAACAAGTGCCCTCCTTAATGCCCATCACCCATTTAGCCTATGCCCCACCAAATACCCCTCCAGCAACCCTCAGTTTGTTCTCTAAAGAGTCTGTTAATCAAGAATGTAATAAATTCAACATAAAGCAAAGAAAAATATTCTTGTAAGACACAGAATATTTGCTACTTAGATTACGCAGAAGGTCAAGAAAGGAAAATATTTTCTATAGTAGGCAAAGGAATGAACCAGTAAGTACAGAAAGTCAGCCCTTCAAGACAATACAAGTGTTACTACAATTTTAGTACATTTCATCACCTCTTTTCAAACCCAAGTACTATAAACCATGGCAAGTAAAGTTTACTTCCAAATTTGCTTTTATTTTGCTTTTTCTAACACAGCAAGTTTGAGGGTATCCATGAGATCAAAATAATTTTTATATTAATATTAAGATGTTATTTCTCTTAACATTTTTACTCATGCTCATCATTATTCTAATCAAGTGAGTCGGTAAGTAATTATTCAAAAATTTCTCAATTTCAACTTCCAACATATAAATACTGATAGTTATAATCCACATAAAAGTTCTTTGGAGTCCTCAATAAGTCTCAAGATTGTACAAGGGTTCTGAAAAGGAGCAAAAAGATGGGGAAAAAAGGCCTGAGAAACACTATTGTATATATTTTTTACAGTGTACATGTATATATAAAACCACTGCTATAAGACAAAACTACTTTCTCTTCGGAACACCAAAGCATGTAGACAGTGGTATTAGTCTGTCCCTATTACTTAGTGTAATCTCCACCATTCATGTTGTGACTTTTAATCAAAGTAACTTCTATTTCTTTTTTGTTGTTCATATCACATTTGTTTTTTTTCTTGAAAAGAAACAAACTGTGTTTATTTGTCAGTGGCAAATAAGAAAGAAAGAAAGAAAGAAAGAAAGAAAGAAAGAAAGAAAGAAAGAAAGAAAGAAAGAAAGAAAGAATTCAGAGGAAAAAAAAACCCACTGACCTAGAATTCTGTACACTATGAAATTATCTTTCAAAAATAAGGAGAAATAAAAGACTTTCACAGGGAAACAAACATTGAGGAGATTTGTTGCCAGTAGACCTACCTTACAAGAAATGTTAAAAGAAGTTCTTTAGAGAAAAGGAATGTAATTTGTTCAGAATCTCAGATCTACAGAAAGCAAGGAAGAACACTGGGAAAGAAATAAGTGTATATAAAATAAAAATATTTTATTTTTCTTATTCCTAACTGATCTAACAGATAAAAGTTTTTCAAAATACTAGTAGCAAACTGGTAGTATATATGTGAATGCTTATATATAAGTTAAATTAAAAGCAGCAATGAGGGGCACCCGGTTGGCTCAGTCTGTTAATCATCCGACTTCAGCTCAGGTCATGATTTCAAGGCTCATGGGTTGGAGACTTGCATCGGGCTCTGTGCTGACAGCTCACAGCCTGGAGCATACTTCAGATTCTGTGTCTCCATCTCTCTCTGCCTCTCCCCCTCTCCCCACTCAAATAAACATTTTTTTAAAAGCAACAATTATATAAGAGACAGAAGGAATTGGGTTTATCTTCTAATAATAAGGTACTTAACACTAGGTGGGAAGGGGTATAGTGTTATTTGGAAATGGAACTGAATTAGTTATAAATGTGTATTGCAAACTTTAGGGTAACAACTAAAAATGGTAAAATAAGAACTATAATCAATATGCTATGAAAGAAGAGAAAATGAAATCATATGTAGTGTTCATTTAAAACCAAAAAAGCATGAAAAGTGAAATACAAAAGATAAAGAATAATGGCAACAAATAGAAAATAGCAATGGATATTGCATATATTAATCCAAATATATCAATAATCATTATGAATGTCAAGGGTCCAAATGAACCAATTAAAAGAGACTGTCAAATGAGATTAAAAAAAAAAAAGACCCAACTATATGTTGTCCACAAAAAACCCAAATGAAAGGTAAAGACATATAAAGTAATAAAGATCTATCATGCTGACACAAATCAAAAGAAAGCAGGAGTAGCTATGTTAACTTCAAACAGAACAGTCTTCAAAGCAAGGAAAGTTATCAGGATAAAGACAGATATTACATAATAATAATGAGGTCATTTCTCCAAAAAGACATAGCATCTGATAAAGTTTATACACCTAACAAAAGTGAAGCAAAACTGATAGAACTTCAAGAAACAGATGAATGCACTATCACAGTTGCAGACTTCAACTCTGCTATCAGAAATGGACAGATCTAGCAGACAGAAAATCAGTAAGAACATAGTTACACACAACAACACCATCAATCAATTGGATATAGTTGACAACTACAGACTACTTCATCCAACAACAGCTGAATGTATATTCATCAAAAGCTCACATAAACATTACCAAGAGAGGCCACATATTGAGCCTCAAATACAACTTCAGAAACTTAAAAGAATAGAAATCATACAGTATCTACCCAGATCACAATGGAATTCAACTACATATCAATAACAGAAATATAGCTGGAAAAAACAAAATATGTGGAGATTAAATAACACATTTCTAAATAACACATGGGCCAAAGAATATCTCAAGAGAAATTTTAAAATATTTTAAACTAAATGAAAATAAAAACACAACTTATCAAAATTTGTGGGATGTCGCAAAAGAAGTGCTTAGAGGGAAATTTATAGCACTGAATGCATACATCACAAAAGAAGAAAAATCTAAAAGCAATAATCTAAACTTCAGCTTAGAAAACTAGAAGAAAAAAAGAGAGAGCAAATTAAATCCAAAGTAAGCATAAGAAAATTAATAAAAATTACAGGAGAAATCAATGAAATTGAAAATAGAAAATCAACAGAGATAATCCATAAAACCAAAGCCTGCTCTTTGGAAAGATCAATAGTATTAACAAGCCACTAGCCAGGCAAAGAAAAAAAAAGAGAACACAAATTATTAGTATCAGAAATTAAAGTAAGGACAATACTACAGATCCCATGGACAACAGAGGTATAATAAATTAATACTATGAATAGCTCCACGTGCAGAACTTGATATCCTACCTTAAATGAACCAATTCCTTGAAAGACACAATCTGCCAAGACTCACACAAGAATAAATAATCTGAATAGGCATATATTTATGAAAGAAATTGAACCAATAATTAATAACTTTTCAAAACAGATAGCCTCAGGCCCAGATGAGATCTTTGGGGAATGCTACCAAAATTTAAGGAAGAAATTATACTAATTCCCTAAAATCTCCCTCAGAGAATAGAAGCAAAGCCTAACTCATTCTATGAGGCCAGCATTATCCAAACCCTATGGCCAAAGACATTACAAAAATGGAAAACTACAGATCAATATTTTTCATGAAAACAGATGCAAAATTCCTGGAAAAAAATTAGTAAATTGAACAATATATACAAAGAATCTACCAAGTGGGATTTTTCTGAGGTATGCAAGTCTGGTTTAACATTCAAAAACCAATTAATGTAATCTGTCACATTAACAAGCCAAAAAAAAAAGAAAACCACATGACCATTTCAATAAATGCAGAAAAATCATTTATTCAAATCCAACTCTATTCTTGAGAAAATTTTTCAGTAATCTAGGAATAGAGGACAACTTCCTCAACTTGATAAAATACGTATAAAAATTCTACAGCTAATCATACTCAATGGAAAGAAATTTGCTTTCCCAATAAGATCAGGTCCAAGCAGGAATGTCCCATCTCATCACTGCCTTTCAATATCATACTGGAAGTCTTAGCTAATTCAATAAAACATGGAAAGGAAAATAAAGATATACAGATTAGGAATGAAGAAATAAAATTGTGTTTGTTCACAGATGACATGATCATTTTCTATTTAGAAAATCGAAAAGAATCGACAAAAAGAAAGAAAGAAATTAAGAAAAGAAAAAAAAAACTGGAACTAATAAGTGATTATAATAAGATTGTAGATACAAGGTAAATACACAAAAGCCAATCACTTTCCTTTATACCAGCAATGCACAAGTTAAAAACACAGTACTATTTACATTAGCACCCCTCAAAATGAAATATTTAGGTATACATGTAATAAAAATATGTACAAGAGGAAAACAAACAGTTGATGAGCAAAATCAAAGAACTAAATAAATGGAGAGAGATTTCATGTGCATCGACAGCCTTAATAGGAAGACTCGGGGCGCCTGGGTGGCGCAGTCGGTTGAGCGTCCGACTTCAGCCAGGTCACGATCTCGCGGTCCAGGAGTTCGAGCCCCGCGTCAGGCTCTGGGCTGATGGCTCAGAGCCTGGAGCCTGTTTCCGATTCTGTGTCTCCCTCTCTCTCTGCTCCTCCCCCGTTCATGCTCTGTCTCTCTCTGTCCCCAAAATAAATAAACGTTGAAAAAAAATTTTTTTTTTTAAAAATAGGAAGACTCAATATTGAGATGACATTTCTTCCCAGTTTGATCTATAGATTAAATGCAGTCCCATCCAAAATCTCAGCATATTATTTTATCAATATCAACAGACTGATTGTAAAATTTACACAAAGAGGCAAAAACCTACAATATCTAACACACTATTCAAGAACAAAGTTGAAGGAATGATGCTACCAGACTTCAAGACCTACTATAAAGCAATAGTAGTCAAAAACAATGTAGTGTTGTCAAAACAAAAGAAATTAGACCAATGGAATATAATAGAGTCTGGAAATAGAAATATAGTGAACTGATCTCTGACAAAGAAGCAAAGACAATACAATGGAGCTTCAACAAATGGTGCTGAAACAGTTGGACATCCACATGCAAAAAAAAAAAATGAATGTAGACACAGACTTTACACATTCAGAAAAATTAATTTAAAGTAGATCTATGACAACACAAAACTATAAACTTCCTAGAAGATAACCTAGAAGAAAATCTAAATCACCTTAGGTATAATAATGACCTTTTAGATACACCACCAAAATCATAATCCATGAAAGAAATATTTTATAACCTATACTTCATTAAAATTAAAGGCATAGAGATAAAAAAACAAGCAACAGACTCTAAGAGAACAAACTGATGGTTACCAGAGGGAGGTGGTTGAAGTAGGTGATGGGGATTAAAGAGTACACTTAGACCAATGAGCACTGAGTAATGTAGAGAATTGTTGAGTCCCTACATTGTACACCTGAGACCAATATAACACTGTATGTTAACTATACTGGAATTAAAGTTAAAAACTTAATGAAAAATAATTTCCTTTAAATAAAAAAATTAATTAAAGACATAATTTGCAAACGGTAATGTCAAATGAATAAGAAAACAAGCTAAACAATGGGAGAAAATATTTGCAAACGATACATCTGATAAAGGATTTTTATTTAAAATATATAAAGAACACTTAAAACTAAACAATAAGGGAAATAAACAACCAGATTTTAAAAATGGGCCAAAGACCTTAATAGATACTTCACCAAAAAAGATATACAGATGTCAAATAAGTACATGAAAGCTGTTCCTCCTCACATGTCATCAGGGAAATACATATTAAAACAACAATGAAATAACATTACACACCTATTAGAATGGCCGAAACCTGAACACTGACACCACAAACTGCTGGCAAGGATGTGTAGCAACAGAAACTGTCATTCATTGCTGGTAGGAATGCAAAACAGTATAGCAACTTTGGAAGACAGTTTGGCCGTATCTTATAAGACTAAATATACTCTTATCATAAGATCCAGTAATTGCACTTCTTGGTATTTACCTTTTGCCATATGAATGTTCATAACAGCTTTATTCACAATTGCAAAAATTTGGGAACAACCAAGATGTCCTTCAGTAGTTGAAAGGATAAAGTGTGGCACATCCAGATAATGGACTATAACTCAGCACTAAAAAGAAATGGTTTTCAAGAATGAAAAGACATAGTGTACCTTAAATGCACACTACTAAGTGAAAGACATCAGTATGAAAAGGCTATGTAGTATAGGATTACAACTATATGGCATTATGGAAAAAGCAGAACCATGGAGACAGTAAAAAGATTAGTGGTGGCAGAGTTCACAGGGTGGATGAATAGGCAGAACACAGATTTTTAGACAGTGAAACAATTCTGAATATTATAATGATGAACACATGTCATCATACTTTGTCCAAACCCATAGAATATACACCAAGAGTGAAATGTAAGGTAAATTATGGACTTTGGGTGATTATGACATGTCAATATAAATTCATCAACTGTAACAAATGTACCATTCTGGTGGGGGATGTTAATGACAGGGTAGGCTATGCACGTGTGAATTATGTGGGAGTATATTGGAAATCTCTGAATTTTCTTCTCAATTTTTCTGTGAAACTAAAACTGCTCTAAAAATAAAGTCTTAAAAAAATAATAAAGGAGGATGTCAAATAGAAGTTTGGGGGATAAAATTTTTCCTTGGTCCTCCAGAAAGGTGAGAAACGTGAGGGTTCCTTCAACAGGATACAGTGGGAAAAAATACTTTATTTGGCTAGAACATGCTAGCCAAATAAAGAAATTCAAATAAATGGAAGAGTAAAAAGATATTTTTGTTTATACTGCATGTCAGAAAGAGTAGGAGGAGGAACAGTGGTTGTGCAGAGAGATGAAACACAAGGAATGGAAAAGACCAGAGCCCTAGCGTGAACTGATCAAACCATGCACCAAGAGAATCATGGTGCACAATCTAGAACCCTCTTCATTTAGTTTCAGTTTCTTCTTGTGAAGGAAAAAAAAATGTTTGGAAACAAAATTAATATTCTTCTCTACAACTTCCACACAACAGTCATAGTTATGCCCATAGTAATAGGAACAACCTGACTGGAATTAACTCTAAACAAGCATAACCATCTTATTGGGGTGACAGTTGCACAGCTCAGTAAACTTACTAAAAATCATTAAATTGTTCACTTACAACAGGTTAAGTTAATGTCATATAAATTATGCCTCAGTAAAGTTCTTTTAAAAATCTATCTCACTCTTCTTTACGGTACTTCTTCAGATACTCTCTACTCTCCTCCACACAAAAAAAGCCCAAATGTCTCCACAAAATACCATTTTTCAACTATTATATAGTTCAGTTTGTCTGACATCCCTTTCAAAATGTGGAATCCATGATTAAATATGTCATTTCCAATGTGTTTTACTTATAAAGAATTAATGGGTTTACTACTTAGCTGTGTTAGCATATTTTATTGTGGTTACCATACCTTATGACTATTTAAACAACCATATCACACTGTTTGATTATATTAAACATAAACTTAAATCCCTAGATATTTTTACCCCCCAAAATCTACTTCCAACAAAATTACTCCCACTAATATGGTATTCAATATTTTTTCATTTTTACTTAAAAATTAGTATTAATGAACAGTTGAGAAAAAAAAAGAAAAGAGGGAAGAACAAAAACCATAGTTGATAAGGTGGTATATTTACTTCCAACACATTTTATATGAATAATGTAATCATATCAGGAAAAAATAATATTGATTTCTATGGCCATCCTTTCCAGGTCCCAAGAATGCTGTATTTAATACTCTATGTAACACAGTCTATTACATCAGCCTGTTCTAGTCCCTTCACACTTCTCACTATCCAAAATTTTCTTATTTGGTCACATTTTCATTGTTTACCTTGTTACTATGTACAATCCTTGAACTTCACTTTTCTTCCCCTAGGATCTCATCTAGTTCAGTAGTTTAAAATTAATTCCATTAACTCTAACCCAACCTTAAAGTTATCCCTCTGGAGAGGTCTGTGAACTGCAGAATCACAGGCACATAGCCTCACACTGTCTCTAACTCTGAGGACTCAAAAAATTCTCTCTCCAGCCCAGACCTCTCTTATGAACCCTGGACTCATATGTGTAATGCCTACAGACACATACACACACAAACTTTCATTACATATGCGTGACATACACATATATCTATATATTCTACATGTCTAAAAGCAAACTCTGGACTCTCCCCACTACTCCACCAACACTCCCCATCCGCAGTCTTTCCCATCTCAACTGATAGCTGTTCTATCCTTGAGGTGATCAGTCTTGACCCCTCTCATTCTCTAACATTCCACAACCATATCATTAGCAAATTGTATTGGTTGTGCCTTCAAAAATATGTCCAGAATGTAATCAATTTCTCAGCATCCCCACTGTTACTATCGTTGCCAAGCCTTCACCAACTCTATCCTTGCCCTACCCTCCACTATGTCTATTTTCACATTTCTGAGTGATCTTTTTAGACATAAGGCAAGTCACATAAAAACTCTGCAATGGCTTCGTTGTACACAGTATAAAACAAAATCCCTTCTTTAGGGGTTTTTCACCTCTCTGATCTTTATCACTCACTCCCTTTTGTTCACTCTCACCTCACTCAAGTCGTATCATATAAATGTTCTTAATGTTTTGTTTTTATTAACAACACAAAACTTCTAAATGGCGAAACTATGAAAGAGTAATCTCCATTTTTACTGAAATGTACCTTAAGTACAGAATTAAATGCAGAGCGAAGTCTTTAGAAAAAAAAAAAAAAAACTAAGTTAAGTTCATGGCAAGAACTTATAGGGCCTTGAATGCCCACCTGTGTTACTGATGAAGGCTTTAGGAAGACAGGTTTCTGAAATAAATCAAACTGCATGATGTGGTAGATGAGTTCTGGGTTTGGGATTCAAGTAGCGTGCTTAAATCTCCTCTTATACTGGTCGTGAGCCCTTGACTATTAGCCTCTCTGTTTCTTAAAATTGTTGTATGTAAGCATGAATAGGTTCATCTGTAAAACTCATTATAAACTTGTGCTTTACAAAAGAAATACTTATAGGTATCTACCAAAATGCATCTAATAAGTCTGACTTATTCCCAGTAATGTTATTTAAAGTTCTTGATCAATCCGCATATACAACAGAATGACAGCTGAAGCAACCAAAACCACTAATGTTAAGAGACCTGTTGCAGACTGAATTTTATACAATGGACAAAAGCCTATGAAGTGAACTCAAAACTGAGAGGGGTGGAGAGGCTCACTTACTAAGAAACACAAGGGCAAAGAAGCCACCAACCTAAGGTTCCTTAAGAGAATATAGATCTTGAATGTTGAGACTGTACATCTGGATCTGGATTTGGTGCAGATTGTTTCAGATAACAACCCTGAGGGAGGAATTAACTATAAAGACGTCTTTGGGAACTGCTCCCGGCTAAAACAAATCTGAAACAAATCACGAGTTGAAAGGACGAACCACCTTTCGAGGGAAAGCTGGAAGCTAGGTTGTACTTTTGTCTTCTCAGCGGGTCAGTTCTAGCAATTTTATCACTCAACCCGAATAACTCACCGGGTCAACAGGGCTGCAAAGCCTTATGAGTTGGGAACAAGAGGCCCAGACCCGGCACAGTCCGACAAATCACTAGGTGGCCATCTGCTCCAGAGACCGTTGCTAGGGAAACACGGCAAGGCTCTGCACTCTGACCCCCAGGATTTTCTCCCGGCAGGCCACCGCTCTGGGGGCGTGGTTACGTGAGTGACGCACGTAAGGGGCGGAACAGAGGCAAACCGGACCCAGGGACGGGTTACATCCTGAGGCGCATGCGTGCTGCGCCAGCCGGAGGATACCTGGAAGGCTTCAGCTGGTCTCGGGGAAAGTTTTGCTATGGCTGCTGCAAACGCGCTCTTAGGCGTAGCTCTGCGAGAAGCCACCCAGCGAAAATTGCAGAGGTTTTCAGAACTGAGAGGTAGCAAAGGGGGAACCCCAGCTTTCCCCGGCAGTGGACAGGGAGGGAACTTTACGTGCCGGGAAATTTGCTGGACTATCACTTCCGGTCTGCTCTAACTCCGCTTGATTTTTTTATTCTTCTGTCACTGCCCTTTCTTTGCGTCATGTTGTTACTTTATTTTTTTTTTTACCTTATTCTTAGTAACATGTATATATGAAAACAAAGGAGAAGAAAGAAAATTATTCTGACTAGTGAGGCTGTCAATCCAAGTTACACATTTGGTTAGCCT
>NC_057345.1:66597500-66802500 GCF_016509475.1 Prionailurus bengalensis
GGACAATTCTTTGGTAAGGGATTCATAATTTCCCCTTAATAAAAAGCATTTAGTACATGATTTGATTAGACAAATTCAATTTGCGTAAAACTTTCCAGGACACATCTATCGCATAAAAGGAAGGCAAGCTTTATTTTATTAATAAAACTGTTCTAAACCCTTGATAATAGTTTGGTATGTGATTTGTGTTTTTGTTCAGATTTTAATTATTTGGAGAATCTAAGCATTCCAGAAATATAATCTTCTACTTTGACATTGCTACTATTTTACTCTTCAGTTGTGCAGTTTGGTACTTGATTCTCTTTATTTTTTGATGGCCTATTATTATCTGGCACACCTGACTAATCAATGAAGCCTAGTAATTTAAAATGAGTTTTTCCATTTCACAAGAGATAAAGTAGCATTCTGATAATTTACAATCATGGCCCAAACAATGGAAAAATAGGAGATGTTTTCCTGAATTCCAAAGCAAACTGTGTATATATGAACAGGAAATAGAAATGCTTTAATTCAGTCTTAAAATTATAACATCATGGTAGTTCTTAAGACAACTATATGCATGCATAGCGATTCTCAAAAATTTGTTGAAGAAGTGGATAACGAGCAGATTTTAAACTTATCCCAATTAAAGTTCTGTTGCTTTCTATTCTAACTGCCACAAACAAGGACTACTCTTTATTGTTAGGTTGGGTTCTCCAGGAAGCAGACACCAAGGTGGAATTAAATGTAAGAGAAATTTGGGGGTGGGGTGGGAATGGCTATAAAGGGTATAGGGGAGGAAAAACGGAAGAAGGCAAAGACAGCCTATAATGTGGGTGTGATATCTGTGAAGGAGTGAGGTCAATGAGAAAGAATGGATAGGAAGAGCCTCAAATTACAAAAAGCTTTGAGAAAATCTTGACTAGACTACTGGGGTGTCTCAGAGTAATGACTTCTCATTAGAGTTTAGCTGCACTGGGCAGGAATGCCTTAGCTCTGGTACCCCCACCATGGTCAATTTATGGGAGTGACCCAACACGAGTGTGCCTCACTTTGAACATTGCAGTAGATCCCAAAGGTATGGTAGGTAGAGACTGTCAACTGACTATATTTCCCATTACTGGTTCTCCCTTCAAGGGAGACTGAGAGACTCCTATGACAGCCACAGTCTGTGTTCTCCAAAATATTTAATTACTCAACATAAGGTTTCTGATCCCTTGAATTTCCTGAATTTGTGTTCATTTTGTTCTCTGATATCTTGAAGATGATATCTATCTGTTATACTCTGTGTTCATTCTCTTTTCTCCCATTGGGAAAACCTAACATTCAATCATACACTCTTATTTCTGTAACTCTTGGAATATACTGGTTGTAACAATGGTAAAGAGAGTGAGGTCTCTCTGCAAAAATACAGGATAGAAGGCAAGGAGAATATTTATAGGTGAAAGAAATGACCCACTGAGACCAGAACATGTATCAGAGTTGAAAATAACATGCCTTACTTTTATGGTATTAGTAGAAACACAAATGATGATTGAAGATCTTTAAAAACACAGTAAATAGAGTAAAGGCCAGAAAGAGATGGTATGTTTGTTAGTGAGTGGTATATTTATATAAGGTACTCCAGCCAGGGGACTCAAGTGACAGAAATAAATGTACAGTTGTGCATGGAGGAGTCATCCAAGCATAGGCAATAGGCAATCAAAGGTCCTGAGCTAAGCACATGTTTGGTGGAGTCAGAGAAAAGTGAGGAAGCTACTATAAGCTGGATGGAATGAGGAAGGGGGCAGGGGTAAGCGATGAGCTAAATGGGGCAACGTTGTCAGGATAAGCAGGGAGATTCTACTGTAAAACCTTGATTTCTATTCTCTCTCTCTCTCTCTTTCTCTCTCTCTCTCTCTCTTTTTTCCTAAGTTCATTTATTTATTTTGAGAGAAAGTGCGAGTGGCGTGTAGAGGAGAGAGGTAGAGAAAAATCTGAGATGACAGTGCAGAGCCCGACCCAGGGCTATCTCACCAATCTCAAGATCATGACCTGAGCCAAAATCGAGACTCAGAAGCTTAATCGACTGAGCCACCCAGGCACCCCTATCCTGAATTTGATTTTGAGTCAAAGGACAAGCATCATAATTTTCGCCAGATGAGCAACATGCTCTGATTTGTTTTAAAAGGATCACTCTGGCTGGTGTCTGGCAAACGGGCTGAGGGACTATTATTAAGGATAGAACATCCTAAGCATCGGGGAGGGTCCCTATATGAGAACAGAATGTCCAGTTCACCAAAAAATATAAAAATTCTAAACATGTATACAATCAATCAAAAGGGCTTGTAAAACATGAAACAAAAGTGCCAGGAGATTTAGAAAACTTAGCATAAACATAGGGAATTGCAATACATATTTTTTAACTTCAAAGGAACAGACAAAAAGTCAGGACAACAAAGTTTATCCAAGAGATATAACAAAAATTCTGCATATAACAACTAAGAAAGTTTTCTCAGACTTCCATGGAACATTTATAAATACTGATTATGTAAATAGGCCAAAAAGCAGGCCTCGGAAAACTCTGCGGTAAGATAGGTATGGGATAGGTATATAAAGGTCTTCTTTTCTGGTCACAAAATGATTAAATTAGAAGTACATAGCAAAAGAGATATGAGAATTTCCTGAATAATTAGAAATTGAGTAATTATACACTGATATTTAAATAAATCATAATTGAAGAAGAAATCCTAATAAGAATTTAAAACTGCCCAGAACTGAGTAATAAAGAACACACTACATATCAAAATTTAGACCTTGAGGTAGGCAGACTTTTAAAATCAAGACAATTACATGTGGCTGTGAAAAAAATATATATTATATTTTACTATGTTAAAATGAGTTTTTCCCTTTTTTTTGGTTAAAAATACTAAAGAAACTAAAACTGACAAGTCAAAACCAGAATGCCTACAAATAAAAAAGAATTATTAATACCAGTGATGCACAAAGAACTTCTTAGGATTTGAAGTTCAAGAACTAATTAAAAAATGGTGGAAAAGAAATGAGTCAGCGTATTATTAAAAAAAATATGAGTATGAAAACTATATCAAGATCATAATGAAATGCTAGTTTATATTTATTCTATGGAAAAATTTTCAAAAAATCTGACAATACTAGGCCATGAAGATGTGGATCCACTGGAGAACTTGCGTATTCTAGTGGGAATGTAAATTAACACACCCCCTTTGAAAAACAAAAGCTGTCTTGCAAAATTATGCTTTTTTATACCCTACAACCCTAGGTTTGTTTTGGGCCAAACTCCCTCGAAAAGGAGACAGGGGTTCTTGGGCAATGCTCTGTTAAGGTTGTGCACACAGGAGAAGCTTGTAAGGGAGCGGGTATGCAGAATAAGGAGAGCGGGGAGCCAAGCAACGCCGTAATAGGGGTGATCTCTCCACATCTTCCCTGCCTTGAGGCAGGGTGGCAGGCATTTGTACACTTTCATTGACTCCCAGCCACCCCAGGATGATAAGGAGATGAGGAAGAAACGCAATCCAGGCAACTCAGGTGATGCTGCACCTATTTCCCAAGAGCAACTCTCCAGGGAAGGTTGCAGGTCCAAGATTTTAGCGGCAGCACCACAGCAACTGGTAAACGGAATCTGGGAAAATCTGGGCAAGGCAGTACCAGCATCTCCCACAGCCTGAGAGAAACATTCTACACATATGAGATTTTCATAGATGCATTGCTCACAGTGGCCCCAAACTAGAAGCAACCTTTGTTTGTTTTTTGTTTGTTTGTTTGTTTTGTTTTTTGAAGTTCATTTATTTATTTTGAGAGAGAGAGAAAGTGCGAGTGGCGGAGTGCCAGAGAGATTGAGAGAGAATCCAAAGCAGGCTCCACACTGTCGATGCAGAGCCTGATGCGGGGCTTGAACTCACAGATTGTGAGATCATGACCTCAGCCAAAGTTGGATGCTTAACTGACTTAGCCACCCAGGTGCCCTGTAACCTTTGGGTTTATTGATATGACAGCTCATATATCAACCGTGGGATATTCACATAATGGATTTTTATTCAGTCAGGATGAATTAACCTCAGCCTCATGCAACAAATGGTTAAATTTCAGCAACATAAATATGAAGCAATAAATAAATTTTCATATTCCATAAAAGCCTTTTTATGGAGTTAAAAAGTAATTAAAATATATAGCAATACATATTGATGAGTTTTAAAATATACAAAACTATGGAAAAGAAGTGATGAACAACAGATCTTGATGGTTGCTACTTTGGCTTACGACTGGTAGGACGATGGGATGGGGGTTGGGGAACACATATAAAATATTCACAGGGTGCCAGTTTTTATATTGAATGATAAATTTAGAAGCTTATTACATTATCAAAAACAAAAAAAATGAATAAAATATAAACACATTTCAAAAAGACTCTGGATGGATGAGTGTGTAATGAATCAATAAATAGGATTAATAAACTTCTGGGCATCTATAATATTAAAGAAATAAGATTTTCTAATTATAAAATAAAGTTTCTGTTTAAAAGATGAGTTGGAGATGGTCTTAAAATTTTGTTTTGCACCACCGGAAGAATGATTGTCTTTTACTTAAGTGGGAAGATTAGAAGGAAAGAAAATATGGAAGCAGATGGATGGTAGGAATTGAGATACTGGTTTCGTATTAGGCTAAGTCTAAAATGCTTATTCAATACTCAAATAAATACAATAGGTAGGCAGTTGAATTTTGACATTGTAGTTAAAGGGATAGTTCTGGACTAACAATACTATTGTAAGTTGCTACCACATAGTTAAAGCCATACACCTGGACAAGATCACGCAGGAGGTGAGTGTAGATGAAGTGTTAAGGTCTGAGAATGGATGCTTGCCAAGCACTGCGGCCATTAAAGGTCCAGAAAAAGAGAATCAAGCAAAAGTATGTGAGCATTAGCGCATTGAGGTAGGAAGAGGTTTAAGACCGAATAACCTTCCAGGAAGCCGTCGTAGAAAGCAGATAATTCATTGTGTCAAATGTAGCTGAAAGGCATAGTAAGATAAGGACAAAAGATCATTGGATTGTCAATATGAAAGTCATCGATGTCCTTAACAGGTGGTTTGGGGGGAGTAGATGTAAGGATGACTGGAAGGAGAGAGGTTGAGGGTGGGGGGCGGCAACCATAGAAACATCTGATTTAATGTGTGTCTAGTGGAAACAGGTTTAAGAATTGGTGCTCTGGCCCATTTTCTTTCCCTGAGACAGTCAGCTTCAGTGTTAGAAGTAATTACAGATATACAGATTTTAAAATCCAGAAAACACCCCTAGAATGAATTAATGCAATTCCATCATTTTTCACATGAAATACTTGGAAAATTAATACCCAGAAAAATAATGCTAGTTGCCTGAGAACATAAAGCTTATGAGTTAATGAGAGAGCCAGACCGAAATCGAAATTTTCTGAATCTTAATTCAAGAGTATTTATATCTCACTGAAAAAGTCAGCTAGGTTATAATTTTAATTTTTTTATGCAAGCAGGAATAAAATGTATTTGATTTAGCTATCAATATAATAGAAAGCTTTGCTGTTGGACATTATACAAGATTTATTCAACTACTTCATTTCCAGGATGTACCAAGTGTCTCCACTTTAACCCGTCCAAGTCCGACTCATCATTCTGGTTGCAGCTTACATGTCAGGAAAGTAAAGCCTCTGACCCCAAATTATGGAGCACAAAGCCAAATATAATACAATTTGTTATTATTCATGCTTTTGAATTATGCATGAAGTTACCTCTTCTATTTGCAGGAATAATTGAGACGTTATAAGTATATGAGAGCAAATGACTTCTAGCTTCTTTGAGAACCAGGAAGAGCCCTTTTCTCATCCTAGTAGTTTTTTCTTTAGTTATCAAAATGCAAATATAAGTTGAAAAACTTAGAACTGTATTGTCGATTATTTATACATTTAACCTGACAACCAATTCAGCGCTCATCAAGGGGCTTTTACAGTGAAAAATATAATATCCCAAACAAATGACAGATAAGATATACACATTTTGTGAAAAACTGACTTATATGTACGTTCAGGTCAGGATACATATCCACTTATGAGGAATTATAAGATAATTTCTCAGTCATGTCAATTGAAGGTAAAAGGAAAAGCTTCTTTGAAGAAATAACATGTCACGCTCTTTGGGTGCTTTCATTCAGAAGAAACATAATACCCTAGTAATATTAAAATCCCCTAGAGTGTGTGATATGGCTAATGTCATCTTTTTCTCTTTCTCCCTCTCTCTCTCTCTCTGACTACTTTGGAAGTCATCCAATGAGAAAAGTAAGGATTTGTTCCTTTCAGTGCAAGGAAGAGACAACTAAAGCATATCCATTATTGGAACTGGAAGTTAATGCAGTGCTCCTTAATAATACTCAGGACTAGAAATCAGTACAGGTCCTACATTAGACTTCCCTTTGAAGGATGAGTATATTGATTTCACTGGCATAATGTTCAAAAGGGTGACCATTTGCTAACTCTCTTCATCTTCTTCTTTGGTATAAAATCGAGGCTTTAGCATGTATTTTGAAAATCTCCTTTGTCTTTAATATTTCTCATTAACTCTAAATGTTGGGTACATTTTAAAGAAAGTTTAATATGCTAATTTCTGATTCATTTATACTGAAATCTTAAAACTGTTAAGTTTTGATATTTAAGAAGACTGAAGAGACCTATTAAATCCTTCAGTAAGTGAAAAAAAACATATTCTGAAGAAAATACTGTTAGAATACTTAAAATTTAAGTGTTCTTAATGTAAAAAAAATCCATAAATAAAGATGTGTTTTTCATTACAGAAATTTCAGTCCCTTTTCAAGATAGCCTGGTAAGAAAGGGGAAAAGGTGGAGTAAATTAATATTTGGGGGGCAGCTCTCTGCACTTTGGTGCCAGGTACCTTTTGCATATTTCCTATTTAATTCTCACCTTAAAATTTGACAGTAATATTGTTGAACCCACTTACCAGGTGAAAAGACCAAATTTTAGAAAATCTAAGTAGTTTTCCCAACAATACTCCCAAGTAAACTAATTTTCCCACAAAAGATCTCTGAATATAAATATTGGCCTTGTTACTAGAGCTATATTAATGAATAAATTAATGAATAAGTAAATAAATTAGCAAAAAAATATTCCCATAATTTCACTTAGTATAGGTCTTACTGTTTTTGTATTATTATCTAATTAATTCTTTCTTCCCTACAAGAATGTAAGCTTTTTGGGAACTTGTTAGATACCTATTTTTGTGTTTTTATAGGATTTAGCCTAAAGAAGTGATCTATCTATCTATCCTTCTATCTATCTATCTGTCTACATCCAACCATCCATCCATCCATCCATCCATCCATCCACCCATTTATCTATATGAATGATTGACCAATAATCTATGTTTACTCTTTTGCCTCTTGTGTGGAACTCAATCAAGCTTCAGGTATTATGTGTTTATCTTTCAAAGTGTTACAAATTTGAACTTTCAGGTTTGGCTGACCAATCTATCAATTTACTTCAAAGTTATCATTAAACACTACATTTTCCAATAATTTACATATAAATCATTGAAAATAAAAACTCCACGTGTATATTGTAATACTTATGATGAACACCTATAGTGTTTTTATATCTCAATGCTTGTTTAACTGTATTCCATGCTGCCACATAGTCTATTCTAGCTTATATCTGTTATAAAATGTTCCACTGAATGAATGTGTCATGCTTTATTTAAATATTCTCTTATTCCTAGGTAAAAATGTTGCAATGTAACTATTTCCTATAGGTATTTTCTTCAGGATATATTTGTATAAATGAATACCTAAGTCCAAAGCCTGTGAACACTTTGTAAAACTTTTGATAAATATCACCAAATTTGTTTTCCAATTTGATTTTCTAAATTATTTTGCCCTTAGAAATATTTAATATGTCTGCTTTTTTTGAAAGCTTGTTCAAAGTATTACTGACACTTAAAAAATGAAGTAATAATTTTTAAATGGCACTTAATGTTTAAGTATTTATTTAAATTAGTGAGGTATAAGACCTTCACATCCTTTTTACTCATTTTATTTCTTTTAGAACATGACTTTTGAACAAAAGTAGATGATTAATTTGTTATCTCAGTGTACACAACTAAATTTCTTTTGTTATAGAGAGGATTTTGAATAAGTTCAGTAATAGTGCCACTCCAAGAATTTAGATTGGAGCAAATTATTTGATAGCCAACATATTATCAGAGTTCATGTACCTGTAATCAGAAATTCTGCTAAATGGCTATTTAATTTATCCTTAAAAGTCTTTTCTGAAATAATACACTGCAATTTATTTCAACATGTAAATTGCCATTTTTTGGTGTTGGGGGGGGAAGAATCTTTAGGTTTGATAAATGACTGTACTAGTTTTTAGAAAAAGGAGGAGATGTTTTTAATGTTTTTAAAATATAAGACATTTCCATTGTTACTTGATATTTGTTAATTAATCCTAAACTAGAACCTAATTAATTCATTAATGGTATCTATGTATCACCAGGGATCTAGGATACTCAGTTTAATATTTGTAACAAACCAATATTGAAACGAGGGAAGAAAGAACCTGCGACAGGACAGAGATGAACTAGTTTATGATCCTGGCAATGCCACTAACTAGGCATAAAGTATTAGGTTTTCTTGCCCAAATTTTGAGAAGTTTCTTCCCTTTCATAATTCACAAAAATGTAGAGAATCTAGAGTGTGAGACTGCTTGTCAAAACTCTTTGTAACATTGTCATGGCTAAATTATTATTACTGAAAGACTTAAAATTATAAATTTCAAAGCTTTGTACTAGTAAAATGCCAGATAGCAGGGTATCCATAGTTGGATATAAATTGGTTTTGCTGCTAAATCATCCTTATTAACAAAATGAACTCCTCTAAAGTCAGTGTTAATATAGAGTTAGATACTCTTAGAACCTGAGCTGCAGACTCCATCAACATGTAGGGAAAAAAATAAACTTATACACAGATAACAAAGTTTGTTCATTTAGATTATTCATTCATGCACAGAATCTGTTCAAATACTATGAGAACACCTAGTATGTGCTAGTCACACATGAGCTATCTCACACACTGAGATATAATGACAAGCAGAACATGATTTTCTTTTCACATTCCGCTGACATGGAAAAGTATGAAAATAAGTACAGCACTAAAAATGGTTCTATTTGATTTTATAGGAATATATCGGATTTATTTACTAGAAGATTTAATAAGTTTAGCCAATTTGAAGTATTTTGTAACTAACTTTAATTGGTAGCTGGGTAATTCCATTTGGGGTCCAGTCATGCAACATTGCCTTCTCTCAGGTAGATAGTGGTTCTGATGCAATCAGTTGGGGGCTGAGGATTTCCATTTCTGTCAACATATACCACACAAAAAGGGTAGAATATACCCTCAAAAGCATTTGATAGGTACTAAAAAGAAAATTAAAAGTACATAGATTTAGGATTAAGGGAAGGTTGAACCCAGCTGGACATGTTGAGCACTGAAGCTAGCATTAGCCTTGAGGGGATTTGCTAACCTGATGACCTCAAACTTTGATTGTCATGGATTTGAGGGACACAAGAGACAGGAGACAAAGCTCAGGAACTAATCACAACAGGGTATCTATTAGGAAAACCTTACTATAAATTAATTATCCTAAGAGCTACACTGTCATCCTCAGTGTACCAGTGGATAAGAAATACCCATTTCCTTAGTATCATCTCACCCAAAAGATGAATTACTACTTGAATCTTAGTATTGAGCAGGAGAAGTATCTGAAAAGTTGTAACAGTAAGGGGGACCTCATAGATTTGTAGCCTATATTTATAATATCTGAAATACCCAGAACATATCTGAAGAGACTGAGCAATTACGCTAAAGTGATCTCAAAATGGTAGTGCCTTGAGTCACCTGACAGAAGAAAATGTAAATCTTTTCTAAGGGAACTCACTTTTACCATGTGTCTCATGGAAAATGTGCAATCTGCAATCAACACTCAGTAAGTACATCTCAAAACAAGGCTAATTTATTCATTAATTTGTTCAATAAATAGTTATTGAACATCCACTATATATCAAGCCCTCAACAGTGAAGAAAATAGTTGAAAATCCTTATTGTCATGGTGCTTATTTTCAAATGGGGAAAGAAAGAATAAAATAATGAAATAATTAAAATAGAAAACATGTTAGATGGTAGTAAGAGATAAGGAGAGTGTATATTATTGGTTTTAGGGATGGAGGATGGGGCCACAAGCCAAGGAATTCAACTAGCCTCTACACCTATCTCTCTATATCTACATCTACATCTATATAAATGCAGAATAAATCTTCAATGGAATGCCATTCCCAGCAAACTGGCCAAGACAAACCAGAGTACTGGTAAGGATAAAGTACAGCAGAGATACTTGCTCATTGTATTCATTTTATTTTGTTGCTGTGAAAAAGTCTTACAAATTTAAAAGGATGTAAATTTATTATTTTACAATTGTGTGGGTTAGCAGTCTACCAGTCTCCCTTTTGGACACTCTGGGGAAGAATCTGCTTCCTTGCCTTTTCCAGCTTCTAGGAGCTGGTTAAATTCCTTGGCTCAAGGCTATGTGTGTTCTTCAAATCTGGCAAAAGTAGGTGAAATCCTTCCCATGTTGAGTCACTCAGCCTCTTCTGCCTCCCTCTTCTACTTTTTATGGGCCCTTGTTTATTGAGTCCACAGCAGGATAACCCAGGGTAATCTCCCAATCTTAAGGTTCTTATTCTTACATTTGCAAATTCTTTTTGCCACATAAGGTAACACATTTACAAGTTCTAGTGATTAGGACATGGGCATGTTTGAGGTGTGAGGGGCATTATTACTCCTACCACTAATGGGAACATTAATTAACACAATTCTGAAAAAACCATTTACATTACCTAGAGCAGTTCAACAGGCACATAGTCTAAGACTTAGACACTTTACTCCTAGGTATACAAGCTAAGAAATTTTTCCACATATTCACAGGGAACCATGTATAAAATGTTTTTAGCAGAATTGTTTTTAATAGCCCCAGAGTAGAAAAAATCCAAATGCCTATCAATGGTAGAATGGATAAATATATTGTGAAATGTTCTAAAACAATATTATAGAGCAATGTCAATTAATGGTTAAACAATTATAGGCATCAACATTAATGAATCTCCAAAATGAGACATTGAGGTAGAGGAACAAGTCATAGAAGAATGCATAAGGCGTGATACCATTATATAGAGTTCAAAACATTCAAAATTAAATAGTATATTCTTTAGGGATGAATAATTGTTATGAATTTTAAATAACAGGAGAGTTTTCAGCCTGAGTGATGGGTCCACATACACAAATGATTTCTTGACTATTCTTTTTTTGTTTCATTTACTTGATTTTAAATCTTTTCTGTAAATTATATTTTTTTTTACATTTTTTTATCATGTAAGGTATATTTTACAATAACTTAAAAAAGATTTGTTGGGATGATCTTAGCTTTATTACATGCAGGCCTGTGTTTTGGGGCCAATTATTTCACTGAGTTTCATGGTTAATCATTTGCAAAATGGAGGTAATCCTATTTACCAATGTAAGAACAAAATTAAATAATGCATATAAATGGCTGAAAAAGTAACCCATAATATGAAAGATTTATATATTTAAGATTGATATAGTCAGTAATCATAAAAGAAAATTTGTAATTCTATATCTGGAAATCCATCAACTGAGGCTATTAAACCGTTAAGACTTTTTTATAAAATGATGAGCTGACATGATGGCAGACCAGGGGATGCTTACTTTTGAGAAAATTAAAAAAATGATCACATCATAAAAATTTGATAATTGTTTTTATCCTCAGCCTTTTTGTGCATTCTAAACAATAGGTCACAGCCTTCTGTTAGTCTGAATTGCCTTTCTTCTAAAACGTATCACAAGTGTGATTTTTTATTTTCCTCCCGAATATTCTAAGCCTCATTATAATGAATTCCATTATCCAAAATAATTCAAATATTCTTTCAATTTGTTCAACAAGTATTTATGGAGTTAGCCATTGTTTCAGATACTAGAGATATAGCAGTGAACAGACCATGCAGAGTCTTTGTCCTGATGGAGTTTAGAGTCATTCTTGTGGAAGGAGACAGAGCATTAACATATCCATTATTGATTCATTCATCTGTCTGTCCATATGCCTGTCTGTTTGTCCATCTATCCATCAATCTCCATGTATACAATGAATTTAGATAGATACATATGACCATGAAGGTAGCGAATGAACTGGCTACTAAGACTAAGAGTAAGAATAGTGGATCAAAGGTTGGTGAATGGCAACAGAGCACTGAGGAAGGCTTTCCTAAATAAGTGAAGAATGATGAGTTGACTGCTGTGAGGCAAGATGGACTTAGGAAACCATGGCAGAAGGTGTGCTATTCTTCTCTGCCCTGTGTTCATCTTTTTCCACCTGATGGGAGACTGATTGGCATAGACTGCATCAAGAAGCATTCTGACCTCTGACTTCCAGTTGAGTTTAGCCAATGGGGAGTATGAGCAGGAAATCAGAGTAGAGCGGGAGACTGAGGTGTAGGGGATTTATTTTTTCCTAGTGGGTATATGTGAGGTGACTTTATACTACTAAAAAAAGTCAAAAGTCCCATCAGCTGGCCCTGAACACTTAGCTTTCTCTCTCTTCTTACTCTTTCAGGCCTCAAATGGCAAAGTATCCCACTGTCACTATCATTGGCCATTCTCCCATTCCTTGTAACTTTTCCTAAACCCTTTCCACCCCTTTGTAAATAGTATCCCCAATAAGCTTGAGGATGCCATCTCTTTTTTGCTGAGGTCCTGACTGATGCAGAGGCTGTTGAAGTAGACCATGTGAACAAAGCCAGAGAGAGGGGAATAGAAGTGGCTATGGGGAGAGGTCATTTTCTTCATATATTCTGGAGATACAACCAACTTGATGATGAATTGAAAGTTCTATCTAAAGTAAAAAAAGAGAAAGAAAGACTCCCATGTTGGGTTGTCGTGGAACGTGTAGAAAGTGGTACCATTAAAAGAGATAAAGAGCATTGAAGAGCTGGTGAGGAGGAGGATGGAAAGCAGTCTGTACTTTCTGAGTATGTTACATTTGGGATTTTTTAGATTTCTCCTTTCTGCTCTTGTCCTCCACGTGCAAAGGTTTAAAGGAGAAGGAACAGGTAGGAGGAAGCCAGGCTCATGAAGATGTATACTGGGTCATGAGGTTAAGGTTAAGGTCAATATTTGTTTTAAGCGAGGTATGGTGGTCAGGGGAGAGGTCTTTTCTGTGGATATAAATTTGGTCATTGTCAGCATGCAGTTGATATTTAAGCCAAAAGTCTTGATAAGATTCCCTATGAGGAGTGCATGTGTCTGTTCCCTAAAACCTCCAAGTTCTTAATAAACACATCTACTTTCTTGGTCCACTACCATTGAAAAAAATCTCTTCTGTACTCTATATAGTTTGGGGACTACACAACTGTAGATCTCTATTAACAGTGACTGAGTGCCAAATTATTTCTATTTTTCTATATCTTTCCCTCCTTTCCTGAAATAATTATGGACAGCCTTTCTTCCTACTCACTTGCTTACCTTAGCTCTCAAATGTTATGGGAGTTACTATATTTCTTCTCACTTTTCCTTGTATATTTTTCACCTTCCCTCCTTTCTATTTATTGTTAAAACACTTTCATCTTTCAGTCAGCAAATATCCTCAGTCACAGCATAATGCACAATGTTTCTTTAGCTGCCTTCTCTAAGTGAATTCAATTTTTGTGCTTTTAATTTTTTCCTCTATTTTTATGCTTTATTTTTTCAAGCTTTAGTTTTCAGAGCTAACAAACTGTATCATAATGGATAGGTTGGCTCTAGATTTCCCTTAATTAATTCTCTGCATAGAAAAAAGCAGTAGTTATTTTCCTTCAAAAAAAAAGCCATCATTATGAAAGGATAATTATTATTTTTTTAACTGGAGTACTACCAGGGACATCATCTCCTAAAAACAAAACAAAACAAACACTTTCCCTAGGTTAGTTCCCATATTTGTAAAAACTGTTAATCATTATTCTATTTCATCTATGAGATAAGACAGAAAATGATCAATTCTTAGGCTTTTAGGTAATGGAATCATGTCTTCCTTTTCTTCCACTGACATACATGGGTTGTATTTAGAGATTCCTTGGTAATTGTTGATCCACTGGGGTAATCAACAGTCCTAGTTTGCCCAAGATAGTCCCAATGTCAACACTTCAAGTTCTGTGTCCAGTGAAATCCATTGGCTCCTGCCGACCAGGACTGTTAGTCACCTTACAATATGTTGGACTTTTTGAATCATTTGAAAGTTCACAGATGTAATGTAGAGATAAAGAACTTGCTGGAATGATTCAAAGTAACAATTAGGTATGGAGCTGATAGGTTTCTCATTTATGAGGATGCAGTTCTTAGAAAATAAACTACTTTTATAAAAATAAAATTAATGGCATCCTTTTCTCATATTTTCATCCTGATAAAAGGGAGTGTAATGTATTTCTTATCTGGTCTAGGGTGTGTGATTTATATGTGCCAATATTTAGTATTTGGGGTACATAGCCAAGCAAAAACAAAACAGAGATAAATATTATATAGTATATATTCTTGGAGTTTTATAAGAACTCCAATGTGATGAGAATTAAAGCAAAACAAAACAAAACAAAACACCACATCCTTCTTGCCTACTATGTCAAAGGCAAATGTATTCATTTTCTATTCAGGGCTCTAGAAAACCAGCTTTTGTGTGCAGTCTCATGTCCTTGGCACCCTGTACACTTTATTTTTTACCCGTCATTGTCCTATTATTTTCTTTTCTACAACTTTATCAAAATAAATTGTTTCCATGTTTTATACTGCATCATCCTCTTACAAGAAAGGAAAACTTGGGGCACCTGGTGGTTCAGCTGGTAAGCATCAGACTCTTGATTTCAGGTCAGGTCATGATCTCTGGGTTTGTGGTAGAGGGCCCATGTTCAGCTCTGCACTGATAGTGTGGAGCCTGCTTGGGTCTCTCTCTTTTTGCCTCTCTCCCATTCGTATGTGTGCACATGCACACATGCACATGCCCACTCTCTCTCTCAAAATAAATTATGACTTAAAAAAAAAAGAAAGGAAAACCTTCATTTTCTTATCTCTATTAAACAATTATAATTACACAATTGTAATTAAACAATTACAAATGTTTTAAGATTGTGAATGAAAATGGCAAGGTTTGAGAGAATTAGCTTCTTTCTATTACCCAATACAAGCCAAAAAATACAAGTTCTCTTAGAATTATGTAATTTGCTTACAAGCCATAATCATCAAAACAGTATGGTATTGGCACAAAAACAGACACATAAGCCAATGGAATAGAATAGAGAATGCAGAAGTCGACCTACAAATATATGGCCAACTAATCTTGGACAAGGTAGGAAAGAGTATCCAATGGAAAAAAGACAGTCTCTTTAGCAAATGGTTCTGGGAGAACTGGACAGCAACATGCAGAAGAATGAAACTGGATCATTTTCATACACCATACACAAAAATAAACTCAAAATGGATGAAAAGCCTAAATGTGAGACAGGAAACCTTCAAAATCCTACAGGAGAAAACAGGCAGAAACCTCTTTGACTTCAGTCTCAACAACTTCTTGTTTAACATGTCTCCAAAGGCAAGAGAAATAAAAGCCAAAATGAACTATTGGGAACTCATCAAGATAAAAAGCTGCACAGCAAAGGCAACAATCAACAAATCTAAAGGCAGACTACAGAATGGGAGAAGATATTGGAAAATGACACATCGGATGAAGGCTTAATATCAAAAATCTATGAAGATTGTACCAAACTCAACACCCAAAAAACAAACAATCCAGTGAAGAAATGGGCAGAAGACATGAAGAGACATTTTTCCAAAGAAGGCATGAAGATGGCACACAGACATATGAAAAGATGTTCAACATCCCTTATCATCAAGGAAATACAAATCAAAACCACAATGAGACACCATCTCACACTAGTCAGAGTGACTACAAGTAACAACTCAGGAAACAACAGATGTTGGCAAGGATATGGAGAAAGGGGAACCATCTTGCACTGTTAGTGAGAATGCAAACTGGTGCAGCTACTCTGGAAAACAGTGTGGAGATCCCTTAAAAAAAATTAAAAATAGAATTACCCTATTACCCAGCAATAGCACTAGTAGGTATTTACCCAAAGGATCCTGGAGTGCTGATTTGTGGGGGCACATGTACCCCAACGTTCATAGCAGCACTATCAACAATAGCCAAATTATGGAAAAGCCCAAATGCCCATCAACTGATAAATGAGTAAAGAACATGTGCCATATATATATATATATTATATATTATATATTATATATATTATATATATTATATATATATATATAATGGAATACTACTCGGTGATGAAAAGAATGAAATCTTGCTAATTGCAACAACATGTATGGAACTGGAGGGTATTATGCTAAGCGAAATAAGTCCATCAGAGAAAGACAGATCATATTATTCACTCATATGTGGAATTTGAGAAAGTTAATAGAAGAAGGTAAGGACAAATCAGTTATAAACATAGAGGGAGAGAAACCATAAGAAACTCTTAAATAGAGAACAAACTGAGGGTTGATGCTGGTGGGGGTGTTGAGAGGGTAGAGGAGGTGGGTGATGGGCATTGAGGAGAGCACTTATTCGGATGAGCACTGGATGTTGTATATAAGTGACAAATCATAGGTATCTACTCCTGAAGCCAAGACTACCCTGTATGTCAGCTAATGTGACAATTAAAAAAATATATATATGTAACATACCTACTTTTTTTCTCAAAATTTTTTTATCTAAATTCTCATTAGTTAACATACAGTGCAATATTGCAGGAATAGAATTCAGTGATTCATCACTTACATATAACACCCAGAGCTCATCATAACAATGATGCCTATCACCCATCTAGCCCAACTCCCACCCACCTTCATCCATTAACCCGCAGTTTGTTCTCTATCTTTGAGTCTCTTATGGTTTGTTTCATGCTCTCTCTCCTCCCCCTCCATATGTGCATCTGTTCTGTTTCTGAAATTCCACATAGGAGGGAAATAATATGGCATTTGTCTTTCTCGGACTGATTTATTTTGCTTAGCATAATACACTCTAACTCCACCCATGTTGCTGTAAATGGCAAGATTTCATTCTTTTTGATGGCTAACATTCCGTCATCTTTATATATATAAAACATCTTCTTTATCCTTCATCAGTCATAGTTTGGCTATTGTTGATAATGCTGCTATAAATATTGGGTTGCATGTACCCCTTTGAATCTGTATTTTTGTATCTTTTGGGTAAATGCCTAGTAGTGCTATTGCTGGGTGACAGGACAGTTCTATTTTTAACTTTTTGAGGAACCTCCACACTGTTCTCCAGAGTGGTTGCACCAGTTTGCCTTCCCACCAACAGTGCAAGAGGATTACCCTTTCTCCATATCCTTGCCCACACCTATTGTTTCCTGAATTGTTAATTTTAGCCATTCTGACAGTTATGAGATGGTATCTCATTGTGGTTTTGATTTGTATTTCCCTGATGATGAGTGAGGTTGAGCATCTTTTTGCTTGTTAGCCATCTGGATGTCTTCTCTGGAAAAGTGTCTTTTCATGTCTTCTGCCCATTTCTCATCTGCATTATTTGTTTTTTGGGTGTTGAGTTTGATAAGTTCTTTAAAATTTTGGATACTAACCCTTTATCTGATGTGTCCTTTGCAAATATCTTTTCCCATTCTGTAGTCTGCCTTTTAGTTTTGTTGATTGTTTCCTTTGCTGTGCAGTGTAATATACCTACTTATTAATTACTGAAGCTTAACAGAGAAATAGGTAGGCTTTAACCTGTCCTCTACTTACTATCTCCTTCCCCTTAACTCAAAGTGGAGACAACATTTTTTATGAGAAATGCATCAGAATTTGCTCTTTTTTTCTTAAGATAACACATATTTGTCTATGAAAAGCTGCAAAATACATCAGTTGGTAGAATTTTTAGTTACTTTGTCTACATTATTCAAATAATCAGAATCCTGAGTCAGAAGAACGGAGGTTTGGCTTCTGTGTTTAATTTACATTAAAATGACATGGTTGTGCTAAATTCTAAATTCCTGTCCTTTAAGTGATCCATTAGTTATCTTTATTATTAATGACTACACTCAGAGAACATCAGTATTCAAAGATAGAAATATAGTCATGAGGGCCAAGTTGTCCTTGAGGTAACTGGAGTTAAAAAAAAAAAAAGTAAAAGACAACTTTGTCTGTTCTTTTGCGCAGACCCACGATGTAATGATGCATGACTATTGGAGTCTGTATGCATTGTTTTCTCCTTTTAAAATTCCCTCTCCCCCTCACAAATCAATTTACTGCTTGGCAAATAAGCACATAGTATATAAAGGCAATTTACAGGTTGATACAATTGAAAGGAGACCATGAATTTTTTTGGCAAGGGACCACATTTCGCCTATATGACAGTTCTGGTGATGGAAAGCTGTTTACAATGTTTGATATATGATCTATTACACCTGCTGTATTGTGAGGGAATGAAGATATGGTTAAATGGAACCAAGTAAAAGTTTAGGAATCCAAATTCTCATACATCTTTCTCCACTTGTGTATGATTCTTTTTCACAGTCTTGTCAAAACTGGAAATTGGTTTGTTCTGATAAAAGTAATTTCAATATCTAAAGACATTGCAATTATTTTACCAAAATGCTATTAGGGTTCATATTTGTTAACAGTTTTCATTATGGTATTTATATGAACAATGGAAGTAATTGGTTACACTTCAATGTCAAAATGACATTTCACATACTTATATGAATTATAAGGGTCTCCTTTGTGAGTTATTTTGTTGTGCCTGTACCCTTGGAGGTCCTGTCTGTGAAGTCAAGGCAAGATAGATGTTGGCTTAATAAGAGAAAGTCTTTCTACGACAGGAGATTCTAATATAGAATTTTAATATAGAATTTTCCCTGTGAAGTTATAAATTTCCTATAAAAGTAAATGTTTGACCAAATGCTGGAAGACCCTCTGACAGGAGTACCATTACAAAATTTCCATGTTGCTTCTGGGATCAAACTAGGTTTCCTCAAAAATCCCTTTTAAGTTTTTGTTAATGTTTATTTATTTTTGAGAGAGAGACACACACGAAGTGCGAGTTAGGGAGTGGCAGAGAGAGAGAGAGAGAGAGAGAGAGGCACAAAATCCAAAGCAGGCTCCAGGCTCTGAGTTGTCAGCACAGAGCCTGATGCAGGGCTCAAATCCACAAACTGCGAGGTCATAACCTGAGCCGAAGTCGGATGCTTAACCGACTGAGCCACACAGGCGCCCCTCAAAAGTCCCTTTTAAATTTTTTTTTCAACGTTTATTTATTTTTGGGACAGAGAGAGACAGAGCATGAACGGGGAGGGGCAGAGAGACAGGGAGACACAGAATCGGAAACAGGCTCCAGGCTCTGAGCCATCAGCCCAGAGCCTGACGCCTTTATCTATAGTGTCCACACGTCAATCATGGAAAGCTAGTACCTCTAGACTCTTGGTTTCTTATTTTTTTCTATTACTATTCTTTGTATGAAACTTTGGCAAAACTGTGGGATTTAGTCTTTGGCCCTTAACATTCTTAATGTTAATGTTAAACATTCTTTTTTTTTTTTTAATTTTTTTTCCAACGTTTTTATTTATTTTTGGACAGAGAGAGAGAGAGCATGAATGGGGGAGGGGCAGAGAGAGGGAGACACAGAATCGGAAACAGGCTCCAGGCTCTGAGCCATCAGCCCAGAGCCCACGCGGGGCTCGAACTCCCGGACCGCGAGATCGTGACCTGGCTGAAGTGGGACGCTTAACCGACTGCGCCACCCAGGCACCCCCCCCCCCAAAAGTCCCTTTTAAATCTAACGTGCTAACATTCTCAATAAGAATTTTATAACTGATATTTACCACAGCTGTATATGACATATAACAAATCCGCCACGAGCACAACTTTAAAATTTGAAAATGATTTTGGTTGTTTCTGTGAAAGTAGATGTGAGGATGTTAACCCCTCTTAAAGGTAGTGAGTGCTATGCTTTTTCTTGAACATTGTCTTTTCCATTGTACTGTATGATTTTAATATATATATATATATATACACACATATATACACACACATACATATATATGTGTATATATATGTGTATATATGTATATATATATATATATATATAAAGAAAACATGTCTGGAGCTTTTTAATAATTCATGCTCTTTTTCATTACAAAACCAAAAATCAGCTTAAAAACTTTTTTAAGCTGTAAAATTTTTATGAAAGCTGGAGCCTATAATAACTTTGACTTTTTTAAGGAGTGGAGACCACAACATTGCTTCCTTATATACCTCTTTTCAATAAAAACCAATTTAAAAATTTACATTTTTCAAGGAGGGCTGATTCTCACAAACAAAACATAAGTATGCATCACACTGCACCAGGGTGGACGCCTGTCACTCAAATCACTGTCATGCCGCAAGCTACCCTGATACAATCAGAAAGGAAAATAGAGTTAGTTAGATGGGTTTACAGAACGATGTCTGCATGAGTGGCAGATGTTTGCACTATAACAACGTTATGTGCACTCAATTTTTAGTATAGAACAATTGTTCTAATAACTTTTATGTTCATGATCAATGTGTCATAAATTCACCTGAATTTCAAAAATGATCTAAGAAATCCAAAGAATTGCTCTTCTGTTGTTTTCTCCCAATATATTCAATAATAACAATAAAAAAAAGTAACTTATGTGAGCAGGTATTGAACTGTGGATTCCGACAATCTGTGAGATCTCAATATGTGGCCCAAGTCTTCCTGGTTCATGGAAGACCTGCCATTATATCCAAGATGATTATCAATCATCACCTGCACAATATTGTCTGCTGTAAGTGGGTCGTGTGACTAATAGCAGCAATTCAAGCATGATCTGGAAAGCTGTGATCTTTATTGACTAAGTGAACTGGTGACTCTCTCTTTTCATGTTGTTTGTACTCAATTTGTGCTGCTTTCAGTTATTGATATAGTCTATTACTATTTCGGTTATGATATCGTTCCACATTATATGAAATCAATAGTAAGTGTCACGTGAAGCAAGAAACATGTTCATTTATCCTGTAGAAATATTTTAGCTTATGTCTGTCATCCTCAATTTCATTCTGCAATAAGTTGATGGAAATAATCTAGGCTTGATTATCAATTTATTTACATATATAATAGGCTTTTACTTTCACATTTGTAAATATTTCTTCCATCTTTACCGCAGACTACTGATTCCTCAACATTAATACTGATAGTGACCACCTTTTCAGCTGAATGAAAGCAGAAAACAGGCACAATATTATTTCAGGGAAGTATACATTTGTTTACTGTCTTGGAAATCAACTTCTACCTAACTTTTGTCCTGAGCATATATTTGTATAATCTTTAAGTACAGGTAGTATATTTACATATACACACACATTCATATTGCATTGGTTTCTACTAGAAACATATCTGATTTAAATTAAATGTCTTCCTGTATTTAGTCTGAAATGCCAGCTGTTAATTAGCCAAAAGAAACACAGTGTAGTCAGTAAGAGCATAGGCAGGTGGAACCAGACTGTTTAGGGGTAAATTTGGTTAAATAACTTATTAGCTATATAATATTAAGAACTTAATTAAGCACTCTGTGTTTAACTTCATCATCTGTAAAATTAGTTGTTGGGAAATAAAATGTATCAGTTCATGTTCTGATTGTTTTTAGAACAGTTTCCGGCTCATAAAAGTACTCAATTACTGCTACGCTCTTATTGTTATCCTAGTGAAGTATCAAAACTAGGCACTTGGCTACGTGGATTTGGGCTCCGCAACATACAAATGGCATTTAGACATGAAACTGAAGCTCCCGAAGAGAAGCGGGCTAAGAGAAGTAAGCCAAGACTGCATGTCAGTGGCTAGACCTGTATTTAGAGGTTTAGCCAGAAAGTGAGACTAAAGAACAGCTGACAAGATTTGAGGAAACAAGGACACTATTCTGAAAACCCAGTGCAGAAAGTATATCAAAAAAGGAAAGAGGGATCAGCTCTTTCTACTGTGAAGATGAGGTGATGGTAGGAGTAAGAATTGTCCATTTGTGGGGCACCTGGGTGGTTCAGTCGGTTGAGCATCCAACTTCAGCTCATGTCATGATCTCACAGTTTGTGAGTTCAAGCCCCGTGTCGGGCTCTGCTGATGGCTCGGAGCCTGGAGCCTGCTTCAGATTCTGTGTCTCCTCCTCTCTCTGCCCCTCCCCTTCTCATGCTCTGTCTCTCTGTCTCTCAATAATAAATAAATGTTAAAAATTTTTTAAAAATTAGAATTGGCCATTTCTGTTGGCAACTGGATAATAGCAGTTTCATAATGTGATGGAGTGAGAAAGAAGCAAGGTCATGGGAAAGGATGGTACAGAGTACAGACAACAGATTCTAGTAGCAGAAAATCATGCCAATAGACGGGAACAACAAAAGTATATGGATTTATTTCCTGTTGGGATGTATTGTAGCATGTTTATTTGCTGATAGAAATGAATCAGTGGAAATTGAAGCTGATGATGCAAGAGATGAGGGGATTGGTTATAGAAGCGAAATCCTTCAAAACATGCAAAGGACTGGGCACCTAGGTGGCTCAGTTGGTCAAGTGTCCAACTTATGCTCAGGTCATGATCTCACAGTTCATGAGTTCAAGCTCCACATCTGCACTGACATGCTGAGCCTGCTTGGGATTCCCTCCCCCATTTGTGCCTGCTCGCTCTCTCTCTCTCAAAATAAATCATAAACTTAAACCTGTAAAGGACTGGAGTTACCATGTTCCAATTTGCCATCAAGGGTAATTTGTTGTAGTTGTTTTTATTGTCTTCTTGGCCCCGCAAGTAAGACTCTTTGTTGTTGTCCCACCTACAAGAGAGCTAGGAAACAGGCATATAATAAATATTTGTTAAATGAACATAGGTACAAATACATGAATGAAAACATAAGTAAACAAATGAAGCAGTGGTATGGCCTTAGCTGGGAGGACAGACAATTCTTTCATTGTATCCAGAGGGAAGAGAAGCATATAGGAGTAGATAGATATACATTAGTGGGGTTGTTGATCTAACACATAGGTGTTTCTATCAGACTACTTCTATCATATTACTGAAATATAATATGCATGATTTATTTTAAGGTGGAATAATGAGATACAAAGTTAAGGAAATCTTATAGAGAATAACAAAAAAAGATAATGAGACAATGGGAGAAAACCATGTTTTTTTAATGGTTAGAGACTTGACACAGGAGATAAAACATCTGACTAATGAATTTTAGAAAGAGAAAATAGAAAAAGAGATGGAAGAAAATTATCAAATCAGTATTACAATAGCTATGTTAAAATAATGTGGAAATACATAATCATCATTAAATTTTCATAATCAAAAATATTAAGTGAAGAGCTCAAAGTTTGCTGAGAGAAGAAGAATAAGACAGTTCTTATATAGAGTTTTCATACAAAGTCAGAAGATTCTCAACAGCAACATTGGCAGTCAGAAAACAAAAAAGAGTAGTGATTTTAAAATTCTGAGGAAATCTTGGTTTTATCATAGAATTCAGTACTGGGACAATTATGAATCCAATGTGAAGATACAAAAATACACTATCAGATATGCAATTTCTCAAAAATTATCATCTTTGCAAACGTATTCAGGAATTTACTAAATTGCGAAAGTTAAATAAGAAATGACAAGAACATGAGATCAAAGAAACTGGAAATTTAAACCAAAACATAGGCATAAGATGACTGGGACACTATTCTGATTTCTATATACAGAGTTATGCCTGATTTTGAGTGTCATATGAATGGAATCGTAGAGTATATCTGGTTTTGTGTCTAATTTCATTTACTCAAAAATGAGGTTCAGAATAATCCATGTGTGTTGAGGTTCAGAATAATCCAGTATTCTGTTCTGATTCCCCCACTGAGAAAGAACTCACTGCCCAGCTGCAAGAATTCTGGTTAGCTGATAGCCTCTACCTGAAGCTCCTTCAGGATCCAGCTCAGCTTTCAGTCCAGTTTACACTTTCCTTGAGGGCAAATCAAGGCAGAAATAGGTTGAGGTCATGCTGTTATTCAGATGGCCTCTATCAATGATAGTAAAGCCTTACGCAGAGCCCCTCTGATGGGAAGTCCTTGCTCATGAGCTCTCCATTGAGCTGACACAGACTTTCAGTAATGAAAAGGCATGAGATGTCCTGACCAATCAAGTTTTCTCTTCTCTCCTCAGGTGTTACTTTCCAATACTGTCCTGCAGTCAGTCCTACCTCTTCAGTGGCTGCTTCCTGCCAGACGTAACCTGTGATCATGGATACGTTGTTCATGTAATTTTTTTGACGACTAGTATTCTATTGCAAGAGCATATCACAATTTCTTTATCCACTCTCTTGGAATTTGGAGTTGTTTGTGGGTTTGGTTTATTATGAATAAAGCTGCTCTAAACATTCTAGTTCATGTCTTTGTTTATGGACTTACATTTTAGGAGCAGAATGGCCTAACTAGAGGGGAGGCATAAATTCATAAGAGATTTCCTAAAGTAGTTGAATCATTTTACATTCTCACCGGCAACACGGAAAAGTACAAATTGCACCATATTTTCGTCAACATTTGTTGGTGAGAGTCTAAATTTTAGCTATCCTAGCAGGCATAAAGTAATACTTTGTGATTTTGGTTTGCCTTTCCCTAATGATGCTAACATTTCCATGTGGCTATTAACCATTTGTTTATATTCTTTTTTTAATTTTTTATTAAAAAAATTTTTTTTTTCAACGTTTATTTATTTTTGGGACAGAGAGAGACAGAGCATGAACGGGGGAGGGGCAGAGAGAGAGGGAGACACAGAATCAGAAACAGGCTCCAGGCTCTGAGCTGTCAGCACAGAGCCTGATGCGGGGCTCAAACTCCCGGACCGCGAGATCGTGACCTGGCTGAAGTGGGACGCTTAACCTACTGCGCCACCCAGGCACCCCTATATTCTTTTGTTAAATATCTGCTCAAATCTTTTGTCTGTATATTCGATTGGCTTATCTTTGTTTTTGCTTGTGTTTTAGTATTGACTTGTAAGCATTCTTCAGCATTCCTTATAAAACCCTTTGCAGGTATAGGTAGTGTGAATAGTTTCTTCTGGTATGTAGCTTGCCTTTTCGTATTTTGTTACTAGTGTTTGGGCTAACTGATGTTTTAAAATTTTTCATGAAAATATTTTATCATTGCTTTCTTTCATGATTAGTACTTTTAGTGTTCCATTTAAGAAATTTTTGCTGACCAACCAGTTGCAAAAATATTCTCTATTTTCTTCTAAAAGAAGTTTTATGGTTTTAGCATTTACCTTGAATTTTATGATCCTGATCTCAAATTAATTTTTGTTAACAAGGATATAGTTTGGTTCGTTTTTTTTCCTACTATTTATCTACTTGATCCAGCAACATTTGTTGAAAATATTTTTTTCTCTAATAATTTGTTTTGGCATCTTTGCCAAAAATCAGTTGTGTTTGTTCTATTTCCAGACTCAGAATACCGTTTCTCTGACCTATTTGCCTATCGTTAAGCTCCTATCAAGCTGGTGTATTATTGTAGCATTACAGGGAGTCTTGGAATCAGGCAGTGTTGGCACCCCAAAGATGTTTTTCTTTTTAAATATATTATGGCTATTCCCGGTCATTTGCATGTCCCTATGAATTTTAGAATCAACTTCTCAATTCCTACAAGGAAGTGGATATTGATCAGGGTTGCATTAAAAGTATGAACTAAATTGGGAAAAATTGACATCTTAATCATTTCCAATTCATGACTATGGCATATCTTTCCATTTATTTAGGTCTTTAATTTCTCTAAACAGCATTTTGTGATTTTAAGTGCAGATATCTTCTCTGTGTCTTGTTACATATATCCCTAAATATTTTATGATTTTGATGTTATTGTAAATGGTATTTCTTAAATTACATTTTCTAAATTTATGCTGGAAGTATATGGAAATACAATTATTCTTGGAATATTGCCTTGCTAAATCTACTCTTTATTTCTGGCAGCTTTATTGTAGATTCCTTACAATTTTATGTGAAAAACAGTATCATGTTGTCTGTGAATAAAAAGAGTTTATTTCTAGTGCATTGTTGAATAGAAGTGTGGCAGTGGGCATCCTGATCTTAGAGGAAAACTTTCAATATTGCAATATTAGATATGTAATTATGGTGTTAGCTGAAGTTTATTCAAGAATGTGTTTCAGATAGAGGAAACTTTTAATTTGCTGAGAGCTTTTCAAAATAAAAAAAATGAGATGTTGAATTTTGTCAAATGCATTTATTTGTTTCTAATAATAGTTTTGTAGAGATATAATCTACATATAATAAAAATTATGCTGTTGAAATGCATAATTTTGTGGTATTTAGTATACCCACAGTGTTGTGCCATCATCTTCACTATCGAATTTCAGAACACTTCATCACCCCAAATAGAAAACCCATATCCATTAGAAGTCACTCCCCAGATTTTTGTCCAGCTAGGACCTCCAGTAAAATGTAAACAGAGGACACTGTGTATCGTCTTGTTCTTGATATCAAGGGGAAAGGATCCAGTCATCACTGTCTAACATAATGTTAGTGTGGGTTTTTGGGTAGATGTCCTTTAACAGGGTGACACAGGGCCTTTCTATTGCAAGTTTGTTAAGGACGTTTATCCTGAAAAATGTTCGATTTTGTTAAATGTTTTCCCTGCATCTATTGAAGTGATCACATGGTTTTTGTTCTTTCTATTAACATCATGTATTACGTTGATTGATTTTCTGATGTTAAGCCTATCTTGCATTCCTGCGATACATCCCACTTTTTTATAATCTATATTCCTTATTATATGTTGCTGGGTTTGCTTTGTACTATTTTGTTGAGGACTTTTGTGTAATAGCCATAGGGGATATTATAGTTTCCTTTCCTGGTGATTTAAGTATCATGGTAAAATTGACCTCATTGAATGAATCGAGAAGGGTTCCTTCCTCTATTATTTTTTTGAAAGATTTTATAAAAGTTGGCATTAATCATTATTTAAATATTTGGCAGAATTTGCCAATGAAGTCATCTATACTTGAACTTTTCTTTGTGGGAAGTCCCATGATTACTAATTCAATCTCTTTACCTGTTATACATGTATTCAAATTTTCAGAAGATGGTTTAAAGGCAAGGACCTGTATGAGAGTAGTTTATTATGAGGATACCCCAGAATTCACTCATCAGGGCTGAGGAAGGGAGATATAGGTATTTTATTTTTTTATTTATTTTTATTTTTATTTTTATTTTTTTATTTTTATTTATTTATTTTTCAATATATGAAATTTATTGTCAAATTGGTTTCCATACAACACCCAGTGCTCATCCCGAAAGGTGCCCTCCTCAATACCCATCACCCACCCTCCCCTCCCTCCCACCCCCCATCAACCCTCAGTTGAGATATAGGTATTTAAATGAGTTGGCCAAAACTGGGGGGTGCTATTGAGGCTCAGTTCCTCCAGGAATTTAGGGAGATGGAATAGAAAATCCCTCAGGATTATCACACCCAGGGCATGAGGATGCTTGAAATTTTAATATATCTTGGCTGAGGGCTGCTCCTAGCAGCATTAACCGTTGGATATTACCAAAGGGCTATGCCAAAGTCCTCAGGCAGAGTGGACACCATTTGCAAGTCTGGAAAGGTGAGCACCCAGAAGATATGAGTAATGTACCAACAGTGTCTGTTATATGCTCCCAGGCACAGTATCTGTTACAGTGTTATAACTCTGTTACACTCTGCTGCATTAGAAATTCTTATATACAAGTCTGTCACCACCAAATTGTATGCTTCTTTAGAGTTTTATGTCTTAAACATTTCTCATGTGTAACACCTCCTTTTCATTTCTAGGACTTCTGTCCCAGGTAAGGCTCACAATAATCTTGACTGGATGATTTCTTTAGCCTACCAACTTTTATCTCCCCTTCTCTTCTCAGATTGAAGGGATAATGAATAAACTCAACTTCTTTTATCTATCTATCTATCTATCTATCTATCATCTATATATCTATCTATCCATCCATCTGTCATTAATATTATAACATAACATTATAATGTTATATTTGTTTCAGGTATACAGGATAATGATTCAACATTTCTATACATTTGTCAGTGTTCATCAAGATTAAGTGTACTTTTAATTTCTTTTATCTGTTTCATCCATCCCCCTCCCCAACCTCCCTTCTCTCAACCACCAGTTTGTTCTCAAATTTTTTTCTTTTAATTTATTTTGAGAGAGACAGAGAGAGAGGGAGAGAGCAAGCACATGAATGGGGGAGGGGTGGAGAGAGACAGGGAGAGAAAGAATCCCAAGGAGGCTCCTTTTTTGTCAGCTCAGAGCCTCACGTGGGGCTGGATCTCAAGAACAGTGAGATCATGACCTGAGCTGAAATCAAGAGTCCTGAGCCACCCAGGCACCCCAAGAGACTCAAATTCTTGATTAGAAGAGTAACAAAGAATTTTGCATCATGTCTTTTCAACTGCCCTATGGGGCAGAGCCCAGCTATAGTAGATCACACGCCTTCAAAGCCAGCCTCCACATTGCCAAAATAATATTATTTTTAGTATCCAAATTCTATCATTGTCTCCCCATGCTATGCTGAAAATATTTCAAGCCTTCTCATCCATAGTGTGTATATAGGGCTCTGAATGATGTGGCCACTGCTTATCTATCTAGCTTATCACTTTCCTCTATGTACCTACACTCCAACAATATGGAGGTACTTATAATTCTTACAATGCTAGCAACATTTACACATATTTTTTTGTCTTTTAAGACAAACCTCTTTTTACTCCAATTAACACCCACACTCACCCACCTCCACAAACACACACACACACACACACAGAGCTCTCCTTAGTCTCTTCTCCCACCATGGAACCAGTACCACATTTCTTTTTATGTCAATAAATATAGTTAGTACATAATTTTAGTCTGAATATTTGTCTCTGCACTAGATTCAGCTACTTGAGGATATAAAGGATGATATATTTTAATATTTATATTCTTAATCCTAATCGTAGGCCTAACACATAGTAAATTATTAATAAAATACGTGAAATGAGTGAATGGATGCACTTAGCATTGTTGTATTTGCTACAACAACAGTGCCTAGTTTTTCTGTAAAGCTGGGGGGGGGGTACAAGAGAAGAGAGGAGGATGTAATTTAAAGAACACAGTCTTTCAAATCGATAAAAATGTATCTTCTGTTCCACCTTTAGTTCTGCTCTTTTCTATCTATGTGACTCAGGGCAAGTTACTTAAACCCTCCAATCGGTTTTCCTCTTCTTAAAGAAAGGGATGATCCTATTTCCTAAAGGTAGGATTGTAAGCAAGTGAGTGCACATGCAAAAGGTGCAATGCTTAGTGAGACATTTAGAATTGGGAAATAATCAATATTTCCTCATTTGGGTATGTTACTCCAGCCCTTTCATTGGTAGACCTAAAGAGCTTCTGGTTTTACGGGGCGCCTGGGTGGCTCAGTCAGTTGAGCGACCAACTCCCCCTCAGGTCATGATCTCAAGGTTTGTGAGTTGAGCCCCTTGTAGGGCTCTGTGCTGACAGCTCGGAAGGAGCCTGGAGCCCACTCGGATTCTGTGTCTCCCTCTCTCTCTCTGCCCCTCCCCCACTCATGTTCTGTCTCTCTGTGTCTCAGAAATAAATAAACATTAAAAAAAAAATAGAGCTGCTGGTTTTGAGTGAGGCTCAGAATGAGAGAAAGCTCTGCAGAAGGTCCAGGGTACCTTGCTGGCTACTCCACTAGGGCCACATGATCCAGCAAGTCCAAAAGGGCTTAACTTGTCAGTGGCAGGCAGGAATGCTGCTTGGGGCCTTTGGGAGGTCCTTTTAGGTGAATTACAGCACAGGACCTTAGGATTTTGAAGCAAAGCTTTGCTCTCCTCTGCAGATAACTACTCCCCTGGTGAGAAACAGTTCTTGGCCTGTTACAAAGCTCTGTAGACTGAAGAGTCTTGGTAACAGATTTAAAATTGAATGAAACATGAGTTAAATGTTTTTTTGTATCGTAGATTGGAGTATTTCTGTTACAAAGAAATAAATCTGATGAGTATGCCATTGAAGTTCTTCTAATTGTCAGAAATTTTATAGCTTAAAACAACAATGAATTAAATCCTAAATCAGAATTATTTTCCTATGGCTCTCAAAAATTATTTATGTGCAATGTATTATATATTATAGGAAAAGCTATGTGACATTGGTGATGAATAATTTGGTCAGAGATTAGAATCTGTAATTTGAAAATGGTTGAGTCATTATGAAATGAAAGGAAGTCAAAATGCATCTGGATATGGATGTGAAATGTCTTATTTGTTCCCTGAGATACAAGGAACACTGGGCAATATTTTATTTTACTAGGAAATTCCTTTTCTTCTACATTTAGATGATATTATTCCCCACCCAAGATTTGCTTTTTACTTCCTCTATTTTTAATAGGGAGGACATTTTCTAGAGTAGGACTATAAAATGGGATATTTCTTGGAGTATACTTTTGGTAAAATAACCTGGCAGTCTTTGGAAGCGAAATCTAATGTTTGCAAGGTCAATGAACTGTGTCAAAAAGGTTTTTGGTGATTTTCAAGATGCTATTTCATTGAAAAAGTAAATTCCCTTAGGAATGATTATCTATTACACTCACCTCAGTGTCCCCTTTGAAATGTAAGATATAGAAGATACACTTCAAACAAATACTGAGAATTACTTTATTCTTACTAACTTTTGATTATCAACTATGTGGGAAAACTATATACAATTTCTCTTAGTTATTACTGTTTGGGCAGCGTTTATCTTACAAGTAGGAAGAAGAAAAGAAACAATAAGTATATATTTTAATTATTCGTGGTTGCTTTCCCATGAGTATGTGGTTAATACTTCAATGAAACTTTATAAAAGAGATAATTACAAAAATATTGTATGTAAGGCAATTTTCTTAATATTTGAATGTCTTTGTATATTAAAATAATCAAATAAAACATACTTCAGACTTTTTTTCTGAAGTTTCAAAAGCAGCAACAATAATGAAGCCTTTCTTTTCCTATTGTCCCCCCCTTCCTCCCCCACCCCCGACCCCAAGAAACCAGAGCACTGTGTAGAGACTTCTCCGTAGATGTTGAACAGATCTATAAGTGAGCTTTTTATACTGTTCCTTTTCCGTAACATGTTGCCACTGCTGACATGTTATCTTCTATTAGCTATATTCAGTGAGCTTTGGTTACAAAAATGTGGGCGATAGCAGAAAAGAAATTTCTATAGTTAAAATGTTTAAATAAATACCTCAGTTTGTATGCTGCCTGTTCTCTCTTGAATATGTTTTTCCATTGCTGCCTAAGTGGGAGTCGAACAAGTTCTAAAGTTATTATTATGTATGCATTGATGTATACATGAAGCTATTAACACAGAAATCTTTGACAGGGCAAACTTGTAATGACTTCCCTGAAGCTGTTATCTTGAACTGTCTCTAAATTTTCCTTTCCTTTCTGTTGAACGGATCTTGTTAGGAAAAGGGCATAACATACATAGAGTCAGAAAACATTTAGATTTTGCCTTTTTGTAGGTTCATAGCAACCAAACTATTTCATTTAAAAAGTGTGAAAAAAAAACTAATGCTTCTGGGCGAAGGATATATGCCAAGTCTACGGCAGCATCGCATTTTTTATGGCTGATTTATAAACCTCTCAAAAAGGATGGAAATGCTGACACATTAATAACTCTGGCAGAATAAGTCCTGCATACTTCAAGAAAAAAAAATAGAGAAAAGAAATAAAATGGACAATGGCAGTCTAAAGAAAGGAAGTTTCTTAAAAAGAATTAGAGATATTTTATGTTTTGCACAAAGAATTTCACTTTTTATACTTGCTTTGATAAGAAGGAATTATAGATTATTTTATCTTAACAATAAGTATTTACTATCAATTTACCTATTCCTTTATAATAATCCGCTATTAGAATGATGTTCAAAAAAATAAGTGATAGTTTTAATGCCACTGAACATTTTTTTTCTTTTGAAATAGCACGTTAAATATGAACACTGTAAATCTTAAATTATAATAAAGGAAGGCAAAAGTCTTAAATATGGGCATGGTAGTTCCTATTTTTAAGTTAATCTAGTAAAATATCAAATATATTTAAAAATTATAATACCCAATGTTCCTATTGGTACAGAAAAAAAAAAAGGTACTACCATACTACTTACTACAAGGTAATTTGATACTATATAATCATAATCCAAAAATTCATGCACATAGACTCAATCATTACATGTCCAAGAGCCTGTCCTTAGTTTCTAATCAGAGATTTGGCTAAATATTTGTAAGTCAATATTGTTTTATATTATCTTACAGATTGTAAACAACTTTATGAATAGAGACATTAATTACAATGTATAAGCAAATGTAATGTTTAGTAAATTCAAAGAATAATCCTTGAAAGATAATTAATAAGCTGAGGAAACTGGTATAAGGTAAAAAAAATAGCCATATAAATATAATGATGTGGATATAGCAGCATGTAAAAAATTAAAATTTGTAGCAGTTACTGACATAAAACATGCTAAAATGTTTGGCTTATCACCAAATGCCTATTTACATGTTAATTCTATAGAATCTGGCCTAGAATTTTGAGTTTTCTCGGCCCCTTTGAGATTTCATGAGGGTGAATGAGGGATACTTCTTATGAGGACATAATATTTGTGAAGACTGTGTTTTGAGTTTCATTCCCTCCCTCACCCAAGTAGCGAGAGAATTTCTTTCCCTCTTTCGCCAAATCCAGAGTGGAGATCTTCTATGGAGATCCACAAAGAGCTTACCTGTGACCCTCCACCATTAGAAGGCAGGACAAATGATGGTCTAACTCCCACCTACAAACATGCAGGATAATTGTGGCCTGACTCACTGCCTTGGTGGCTGAGCTGATCCAAGCACTGTTCAATGGGGAAGGGCTTAGATGCCTGGACTGGGGTGAAGCAAGAATGAATGAGTGGTTGTCAGTTAGATGAGGACCAGCAGGAGTAGACCATGTGCATGACCTTTGTGGGTCTTGTCTCATTGGGCTGCCCGGAGGGGAGGCTCCAGTAAGAAGAAATCAGACGTTAACCACCTAGGGGCTGAGGAATGAGAGTACCAAGTGATCATCTGCATCACTTACCTGAGAAAGGAGAACTGCTGGAGAGAAAAGTCAGCAGCTGCCTTTTTCAGGGTTCATAAAAACAAGTTCAATAAAGTCAAGCAACTTGGGCTTACTACAGTTTTTGAGGTAATTTTTGAAGATTAATTCTCTAAAAAACTGCAGTTAGTACAATGATCAACTTGGAGAATGGTCAGTAAACTTTGCATTGAGAGGCCTTATCCAGCTTTACTGTCAGAGAAGTCTGCCTTCGAGTCTGGCCACACTAATGATTGGAATGAATAATCTCCGACAAATTAATTAACCTCTTCAAACGACAGCTTCAACATCCATTTTGCAAAGGGGATAATAATGCTACCTAGCTCCCAGAGTTAGAGTGGGGATTAAGTGAGATAATGAATGCAAAACATTTAATCCAGTGTCTTGTAAGTAGTAAATGCTCAGTAAATCTTAATTACGTTATTATCATTATATTGCTTGTCATGCAGAGCAAACCACCTGGGACAATTAGGGGGCTGTGAGAAGACCGTGCAAGTGTTGATCGGGATCCTTCCGCATTTATGTTGGGACGACACAGACGAACCCACCACGCTTAAAGAAGCCTTGTAAACCAAGGCCACGTGAACACTGAACTTCCAATGTTTTGAAAGTGCTAAAATGCATTTTTAAATGAAAACTCTTAAGCTTCCTGCAAATTGCCAACTAGGAAAAAAAGAAACAAACAAACTGCCGCTTCTTGGAATGCCAGCAATAAATGGAAATTCCACAAAAATATCTATGTCCCCACTGGGAGTATGGCACCAAACACAACATCCGTTATTTATTCTCGGGACACTTTGTACCTTGCTAGAAAATGACACAGGGGCTCCCTGGCCCTCTTCTGTATTATTTAACTAGGAGGGACGTAAAGTTCATCACCTCTCCCTTTGAACTCTGTTCCTGTCGGTGTCACAAACGGTGTCATCAGCAGGAAGCTCACAAATGTTTGTAATTAAAAAACAACATTACTCCCAGGCCCACGTGCAGTCTGCATATAGGAAGATACGTTTTTCACCATATGAACACACAGGCTATCGCAGAAAATGTGAAAGATCAAATTAGAATATGTGTATTGTTTTTGTGAAGGCCAGTTAGCCGCTTGAAGTGAGTCTGCATGACTGTGGTTGAGGACACATGGCTTTGGATCCCCGATCTATAACTTACCAAACATTCACGCTCCTTTCATGTATAAATATTCGGCTTGGCAAATCTGATTTCTTTTACCACCAATCCCTGTGATTCATTTTCTACAACTATGTGGTGTGGGCCCCCTGCGGAAAGCCCGATATCATTTTCCTGCTGCTCTGTCCACCTGTTTAGAATTTACATCCAAAATTCATCTAAAACATACCCCTTTTCCCCTGGAGAATAGCAAGTTAATATATTTACAAATTCCAGATGAACTAGATATGTTCTGAGGGCTTTGCAATTTCATATTTTGAAAACTGCACTTTGATGGAGTTGGCAATGTGTACTTTCCGGAGAAAAATCAAAACAGACCCCCCCTCCTTAAATAAAGCCCAAACGAAACAACAGACGAAAAAGAATTCCTCCCATGCACAGTTCATGAAATGCCTTTCCCTCCTTTAGCCATGGCGTTCAACATGCCAGAACCAGACACAAATGATTATATGCATTTTAGGCTAGATTTTTCTTAATAAAAACAGACAGAATTAATTTTCATGGGAATTATGCAATTTTTCTGAAGTTCTGGGCTACCTGGCCCCTCAGGCAAGTCTCCACATATCACAGCTCCAAGCCCCACTTCCTTCTTCCTAGTAAATTGCATTAGCATAGATTGCTTTGGAGTGAACATTGTATGGACTTATTTAATCAACGTCAGGAGAGTCTTCATGCTTGTAAGCTTATTCATAAGTTTCTCTGTTCTGTTTCTTAAAATATTTTTGATTGAGGGACACAAGTAGGGGGCAAGATGGCAGAGCTCCTTTAATTTAATATGCTCCTGCTAGACAGCTCCAGCTTCTGGAGAGAATTCTGAAAAACAGATGTCTGCCTTCCAAAGTGAAAAATATTCATCTGGTTCTTAAATGTCAAAACAATAATAGTAAAGTTACAGCATACACGCCTAAAGGTTTGAGTGGGTGTTCTAAAATCCTGTCGCTGGGCCTTATTTTTAGATAGCTGAGAAATCCCCCCCAAGAAAGCACACACGTTATCTTCTCTGGGCACACACATGCAGGGAGAAGGCAAGAAAAAGGCAACTGAGAATGAGGCGGGCAGGCAGAGATGACAATTTATGGAACGGGGTTTTAGTTGTTGGCTGGGATGATACAGCTTTGCTGTGCAATTATGACTGTCTCTTTAAATACCCCTCCAGGGTTTCTTTCCATCACTCTGTTTTAGACTTTACCTGAACTCATTTAGTCACACCTTCCCTATCTCTCCATCATTACAGAGTTTGGTTTCTGTTACCTGTGTACCGGTTTGTTTTCTTCCAGATGCCTGCCTTTATGGAATGTGGTCAGGAACTGATAGGGTCCAGAATAAACTAGGTTGATTATTTCTTCCTGTGCAGTACACGAGCTGGCAGGAAGGAAATCCCACCTTTTTTTTTTTTTTTTGCCTTCTTCGAAAATAGTGTTTTCACTGTTACATAAGAGAGAACAGATAAAAAGGAGGTTAGCTAGAGTGTCAATATTTCCTATACTGAATGATAAACATTTTAATGTAATTAAGTGCTAGGATTAATTTGTTAATCCTTATATTTTCCGTTGTCCATTCAAGAGATGTATCTCTAATTAAATTTCCCTTTGGCCACGCTAATGAAAAGAATCTCATCTAGAACTCTAGCCATAGTCAGCATGTGTGGGCAATGGCGATAAGGCTGGGTAATTGCAGGATTAATAATTGGCTTTTTATTGGGGCTGAAAGCTATGCACTGTCTAGAAACTCCCTGAATTACTTGAAATCACATCTGTAGACTCTTTGCTTTGTGCTGTTTGCTTTGTACTGCTTCTTCTAATAACTCCCTTTTCCCGTTTTTGTGTTTCTCTGATTTTTGCAAGCAGGTTAACAATCATGCTACGGCTACTCAATTGTTTCCAGGTCATTTTCTTATTATTGGTTTTACATAATCCCCATAAGCAAAAGTGCAATTTAAACTGCAGCAGTTCTGTGATTAAGAATACTGCCTTTTAGTATCTCCAACTCAGTTTCCTTATTTAATGAGTAGACCACAGAGTAATTGCTAATGTGGCAGGTAGACAGGCATCCCTTTCAAATCTTTCAAGGATGAGAAATAATCTTACAGTGGTGCTCAGAGTTTGTTATTTATACCGCTAATATATAACAGTAACGTAATTTTGTATCTTTTCTTTGATGGAAGTGAGATGGGGTTTGGGAGGGGTGGTGTCACGAGGAACCCTCATCTCTCTTCCGCTTCTTTAATATGGAAACAAAACCTTTACTACGGCTTGGTACAAATTATTTCTGAGAAAATCCTGCTGACCCGGGCATCAGTCGGGTCACTTTACAGCAATATCGGAGTGTATTGGAAACAACCCTGATTCTGGGCAGTGGAGAGAATGCCCTCTGGAATTGAAGCTATTTGTTATGGCTTGCCCAGGATATTCTTCAAATACTGGAAACAATAAAAACTAAATGTAGGATGCTGTCTTGCACTAGAAAATTCAGGAACTTGCCACTCATTTCATCTTTTGCTCTGTGAACCTGCAAACATACAAGGTGAGCATGGAATGTTTCCTGGTAGACTTCACTCCTGCTTTGTGTGGCAAAGCCTTCTACATTCTGCTTAACACGGTCTATTCCCTTGACTTCAGTATTCATTATCCAACCAAAAATGGGTAATATGGTTAGGATAGAAGCAAAATTTCCAGGAACTCCCAAACCCTACAAAATACTTTAAAAAAAAGAAAGAAAGAAAAAGACTGGTATATGGTAATTTCTATAGAAAAACCCTGATAAAATAGGCTTAATTATCAGCTGTAGCCAACTGAGTCAACTCACCTGGTTAATTACCTCCACTGTCCATTTTTCTTATGGTGACTCAAGTCATAAAGCTTTTAGGATCTACAATTCTCTTCAGGCTCTGCTTTTGTTAATATTTGTAGAGTCCTAAAATACTCAATGGCTTCCCTGAGAACTTTAGGTATATTATTATTCTTATTTGGGGCAGCTTCATCATTTAATATTCCTTTGCTATCTTCACATATTAATATTTATTAGCATTATCTAGTTAGAGCTTTATTTCATACTTGGGGGATACATTTCCTCACATCATTTACATAGTGCTCGTGATTTCCAATGCACTTAGCAAAAGAGAAGATTAATCTCTGTAAGTAAAATGTAAACTAAGTACAGTTAAAAATGAGGTGCTGAAATTCAAGGGCAAGTGAAGTGCATGCATGAGGTTCTTTCAAACCACAGATTAATAAAGTATGTTTTTACGCATCATACTTTGACTACAGATTTACTTTAAAAAATCTTGTTTGGACCCTTCCTATGAGTGCAACACAGAAGTTTCTTTTGTTTTTAGATTCTTTGCTCATGGTTTTACCGTGATGAAAAGAAATGGTCTTCAAAGATTATTTGCTACAAATTTCCATAGAGAATGTGATTTATCCTGCACTATATGTCCATTAACTATTACTGTCTTCAATCTGTCAGCTCTTCAACAATCTTTTCCTTAAATCTGTATGCAAAGCTTGTAAAAAACATCTTATTGACTCTTTTATGATTCAGCATGTTAATTTAATATTTTTTTGAAAGCTAATAAAATCTAAATGCCGAAGGAAAATGGAACTGTTTGCAATTCAGTGAGACTGAAATATATCAAATTAAAAAAAATTTTGAAGAGCATAGGAGATCATTTATTAATAAAAATGTTTAAAGATGATTCATGTAGGGGAAAGGAGAAGGACATTTTGCAATCACTATGATTGCACTTTTTGTGACGGCAGGAAGTAACTTAAAAAACAGTTAAGTGATTAAAGGAGAGAACTGAAAAACCAAGTGGACCTGTGCGTTGTAGATGCCTAGATCATATCCAGAGCCATGCGTTATTCTAAGACAGGAGTAGGAAGTCTGCTTTGGTAGAGCCTTTCATCTTTTATATCTAATTGTAGGCCAAACATGCATGTGCACGCACACACACACACACACACACACGCATGCATGTGCGCAATAAATAAATAAACAAACAAACACAACCAAACAACAGCAGAACAACAAACATAAACACAAGACAGCCGGGGCGCCTGGGTGGCTCAGTCGGTTAAGCGTCCGGCTTTGGCTCAGGTCATGATCTCGCGGTCCTGGGTTCGAACCCTGCATCGGGCTCTGTGCTGACAGCTCAGAGCCTGGAGCCTGTTTCAGATTCTGTGTTTCTCTCTTTCTCTGACCCTCCCCTGTTCACGCTCCCTCTGTGTCTCAAAAATAAATAAATGTTAAAAAAAATTAAAAAAAACAAAACAAAAACACAAGACAGCCAATGGGTCAACATATTGTTTGTTGGCCAGAATTTGGTTAATGGTGTTAATAACAGTAAAGTCATGATGACTATTATTGTACTGACCCTTTTGTGTGGCATGGAGAAAAACTCTGTTTCACAAATCATGTAGTTTTACCAGTAATTCCAATCATCTATGGCTAGAGTAGTGTAATCCACTGCCATTGCTGGAAAAAAAAAATTCTAAGTTCAGAGCTGTCTGTGATTCAGTGAGATGAACAGCATTGTTAAAAAATGCTGAACAGAGAAAGGAACTCATAAAACAATGGTGCCCAGAAAGGAGTTTTTTGAGTTGTCTTCCCAGAATAAATAAATCAAATACAAATTGAGAGGAACAGAAAAGATAGATTTCAATAGGACTTTAGTTGATTTGGAGCAAATGTTCAGTTAACTGGCTCAGAAGAATGTTGTTATATTTGGAGATGCAATAGGTTGTGGAGGGGTGATCCATAACTAGAGGTACTGTTAAAGACAGGAGCAGATGAGTGGTTATTTAGAGAGCAATTTAATTCCAGCCTTAAAAAAGTGGTTTCAGTTTTATTTTGGAGGTGATTGTCAATAGTACAGACTCCTGAAACAAATGTAAGATAAGTGCAATTCTGAGTAGCATACAATAAAGGATAAGGGACACATATTGTAAAAAGTTCTAGAGGCAGAAAAACCATTAATTTTAACCTATGCTGATTATTCTATAGCCATGCTTTTTATACAGAGGGAGAACATTGAAGAATACAGATGTTAAGAAGGTTATTATAGGTCCAGAGATGATGTAGTTAGAGCATGAGTTGTGACTTCTGGCAGACCACAAAACAGATTATTCCAAGAATCTTTTAAGTTTTCTAGGCTTCCATTTTTGGTAATATTGGGAGACTAAAAATAATTTCTAAGAGTTTTTAGATTTAAAATTTTTATGATACATGAACTAGTAGTATTGCAAATAATCTGTGTATATTTCTCCATGTCAGGTTACTTTTGTGGAGTGTTAGGTATGTCAGTGTTTTGGAATCCCTTGGATCAAAGAACTTGGTAGCTCCATTGATCAAGGAGGAAGATGTGGACTTCTTCATTATAGTAGATTTTCCCTTCTCCTTGTTTTTGCTGGCGCGTGTGTGCGTGTGTGTGTGTGTGTGTGTGTGTGTGTTTATTGAGTTGTTTGTTTTACTATCTGTATTTTTTTTAAATGAATCTTCTGGCTTCCACACAGCATATTCATTTTAGAAAGGAAGGAAAGTGGTGAAATTTGAAAAAATTATAAATCACTTCGCTTTAGATGTTTTTGTGGTATTTTTATGAATGAAATGGGAAGTAGTAGATTTTGTTGATATGATATCCAGGTATTTGAAGTGGACCTGATGGAACTTATCTAGAATCCTTCTTATAGTTTCTAAAGGGAAATTGCAGTAAGACTTTTGGTCACGATAACCAACTAAACTAGAAAGCCTGAGGCAAAGAAAATCCACTGCCAACTGAAGTAGGTAAGTCCTAAAGTATGGAACTGTTACAGAAACAATATTCCTTACTATCTTTTAAAAAAGAGACTTTACTTCTTTAACATCAATGACAAAGTTTATCTTAATGAAGTTTGTAGGCATTTTATTTTCCATTGATAACACCTGTGCTTACCTAACTGTTTTGTATATCTGTAGCATCTCAAAGAAATAGAGATACTGAATTAATAGCCACTGTTCTGGATATCAGCTTGATGCCTTGGCAAACAAGAATGTGTGTGCGTGCATGCATGTGCACACACACATGTGGTTTTCTCTGTGCTCTCTCTCACTTTACCCTAGAACAAAACTGGCCCCTCTGATTCAGGGTAATTGTTACCGGGAAGCCTTTCCCCAGACATGTATTGTAAAGACACAGAGAGAACCCCAAATCTAGTATCTATCAACTATATACCCACTGTCAAACTTTGCATATATTTTCTGTCCCTGCTTTGTTTTTCTGCTATGTTTGTTAGCATAGAGACTAAGCATCAAATTTGTGACAACCTTCGCTCCAGGAACGTTTTCTGTCTTTATCTTTTTTGTACCTTGCTCCCAACACCCATAATCCTTTGTAGCTTAGTTTGGTGTCTAATCCTTTCTATGTGCTTTCTTTACCATTTAGCACCTGTTTTGTAATTATTGGCTTAGTTTTCTGGCTTTACACTAGAGTAAAATGCTCTTGTATTTGCTAACTACAGAAATACATTAACAGAAAGCAATAAACTGGATTAAGGAAAACAGAGGATTCTAATGTAAAGATTTAGAAATGTTTAATGGAACCCAGGGGCTGAAGTACAGAAAGTCATCAAAAAAGAATCTGAAAATTTGACCAAGGTCAACAGAGGTTTTTCTCTCCATTGTCGTTGCTTCTTTGTCTCCATTCTACGTCATTATTTTCTCTCCTTGTAAACCAGCTGTCTATGATTCTATCCTCATGACAAAATACAATATGGCTGACCTGGAGCTCAAGAGTCTACTACAGACTCTATAGTTCTAGCTACATGAAGAATGTCTCTGAACTCCCTTTCCACATTTGCTGGGGAAAGAATGTGAAAATTCCAGCTTGGACTGAGAACTCTCCACTTTTTTCATCAGCCAAAGTAAGGGAGCAGAAGCAAAACATAAACATGACTGCTGAGTGACCACTCTTCCAGTAGAAGTTGGACCAAATCTTTTTGTTAAGTTCCGGAGACAGTATTTTATCTCTGAACCCCCAACTTCCACAATCTTGGTATATACCTTTCCAATATTTTGGAATGAATGAATGAAGAGAAAAATCAAGTTTCTCTTACATTCACTAGTATTTATATTCCGAATTCGAATATCTTAGGTTTTAATTTCTTTGCCATGACCGGAAAGGGCAATTGGCTTATTGTCACAATGATAACATTTTGAAAAAAATTGTTTAACATTTTTTGCTTGATTAAATAATTTTTAAAAAAAACATTAAATAATAACATTTTTCAATGGAAGGAAAACGTGATTATTGCCATGTGTTCATTTTAGGATTGTGATAAATGTGTTATTACCTCTTTGTATCTAGACAGAATAATGGCCTAATTGTTCCTCTCAGACTTGCACCCTCTTTTGCATTCTGTTGTTTCAAATATGTTTATCTGAAGATGTAAGTGACATTCCAGTGTTTTCTACTTTGAAGTTCCAGCTGTCCCTGGAAGGTCTGCAGGCTTCATTTTAGTGGTTTGAGCAATTTTTTTTTGTTTATTATTTTCCCAAGAAGAAGCAACAACATTACTGCCACAGACAATGATCCATCAATATTACCAACACTTTCTTAGAAAATTCACTCTCTAGTTTAGACGTTCTTACATTTTTATCATGTAGTCCTTGCAACTAATATATGTATGTATCAAATTCATAAATTTAGAATATAATGATGAGATCTAGTAATGTGAGAGAGCTTCTAAGAAAACCATTAAGAAGATTCCGGCAACCATGTAAAGATAAAGAATAATTAGAAATAATATTGCAAAAAGCCACACTATAAGCATATTATATTAAATTTGGGCACCCATCTAGATGACTAGGTTGTAATTACATTTAAATGGTCTTTACAATTCTAAGCTTTACAATATTTGCATAAATTCTGTGAATTTGAGGCAATTCCTGTTGCTAAGACTAATAACTTGAAAATTGCTGTTTTATTTACTAATACCAGCAAAGATGCATATTCCTAATATTAAAGGGCAGTCCACCTCCCAGAACTTTTCATCTGAAGCTTAATATCATAGGAATGTATTTAAAGGTCACGTTAGCTTGTATTCCCTTGGCTTCCACCCTATTGAATCATGTAGGAAATTAGGGCAGAGTTGATTTCCTGTAGCTTATGAGCAGTCAAAATACATAGTCTGTGCAGATGGTGTTAGCTTGCTATTTAAAAAATATGCTACTTACTTAAACTGAGTAATCAACTCAGGAACCACACCCAGATCCCAGCACCCACCGTAGAAAGACACATTCAAGGACATTAACAATCCATCTATTGTTTTACAGAAGCATTTTTTTTTAATCCTAGGAGTAAGGCATCATAATTAACAAGGGCAGTGGAAAGTATGTTTCAATATTAATATCTCACGCACTAGGGAATTAAGGTTGTGACTTCTCACTTAAAAAGAAATGGCCAGACTTTTCCCCACACATGTACCCACATGTAAAAAGGGAAATAGAAATTTGAGATAACTGTAACTTTTGTGTATTCTCTAACTCCAAACTTTGTTTTATCCTCTGAGAAAAATCAGCTATCAGTCTTTACGTTTTGTATTCAAATTGCCTGAAATACTTAGATTTTTGAGTTATCTGGGTTCTTCTTGCAGAGCTCTAGAAATCTAAGAGATGATAAAATTGGACAAAGAAACAACTTTATGAATTTCATATTATTTGGTGGAAAATGAATTCTGATCTGCTTCTCCCTTTGTCTGGATGTCCCTATAATGCCTGTACTAAGGAGTGTCTAAAGACAAAACAGAGGGATTAGTAAGTACAAAGGCCCTAAAGTAGGAGTAGGCAAGATCAGAGCATAGATAGAAATGAAAGCATGAAGGGGCTTGACCGCCATGGTGAGACATTGGTTCTTTACTAACAATGGACAGGACTGGAGGTATTAGAGCAAGGGAGGGATATAATCTGATGTTTATGTGTTAAAATGATCTTTGGGGGTAAGTCAAGAAATTGAGGGCATTGGGAAGTGGCAGCAGAGTTATTGGTATAATAAAGTTGAGAAAGGATGGTGATTTAGACCAGGGGAGTATCAATAGACATGAAAGGAAGCAAAGAGATCAAAAATATACTTTGGAGGCAGAGTGAATATGATCTCTGTTATTAAGTCAGGTCTTGAGGTAAGTGGCAATTACCCTTTATCTTTGCATAATAGATAATTAATATTAACATACATTTGATAAAAAACTTTTTTATTGGTTAATTACACTTGAGGTAAAATAAAAAATCCTTAGCAAATCTCACTAAGTCTCTGAACCTAAGTCAAGTTCATTGGGCTCACCTTCTGGTGGTATCTTTTCATTCTTCCTAATCTAGCTGTGCTGGACTTCTCATAATTACTGAATCTACCGTTCTATTAACCTCAGCGTCTTTGCACATGCTGTATTTCTGTCTGGAAAATCTTCACTTCTCTTCAGCTAAGTAACTCATTTTTCTACTGATTTTATTTCAAAAACCTTAAATGTCATTTCCTACCAAAACTTCCCTGAGATTACTTTTTATATCTTTAAACTACACCTTGTATTTCTTCTTGGCCCTTATTATTCATGACTTCTCAAGGAGACATATGTATACATGTCATTTTTGCTTCCTTAGTTCCTAGCCCAGTACCTAGAATATAGTGGCAATTCAGTAAATATTTTGGCTAAATAATTGTCCACACCCTTTTTTTTCATGAATTGCAATATACATTAGTCTATTAAAGACTAAAATCTTCATGCATATACATACACACACACATGAATGCACACGCACACACACACACACACACAGATATATGACACACACACAGCTATCTTTGTATAAACCAACATCTCTCGGTGTTTTGTGGGCATGGAGTTCTTTTTCCTACATTGCTTATTATATTGTAATGGGAAAGGAAAACATACTTGGAGAAATGCCATGTGAGGTTATGAGTTTTGAGGGAAATCTTATTTTCTACACAATTTTAACCAGTTAACATTAAAGAATGTTATTTCAATTTTCTATGACCTTGGAGAGATTATTTTAACTTCCCTATGCCATAATTCCTCTGGCAAAATGAGGATAATATCAATAATTCTTTCACTGAACTGTGAATGTGAGCTCACATATATGAACAGAGTTCAGAATGGTGCCCTGCACATAGGAAGTGCTCATTAGATATAAAGTATTTTTATAATAAGTAATTTGCTACAATCTAATTGTATCTTTGGGGGGATGAGATCTTAAATTATAAATAAACCTATATATAATCCAGTTTTCCTTGAAATGTGTTTTCTAAAAAACAGTTTCATAACAAAATGTAGAAAACCTTGAATACTGTTTAAATTCCAATTCTCTCTCTTTTCACCTCAAATATTTTAATCAGACACTTTTTGATTTACTTCAATTTCTTTTTTTTTAATGTTTATTTATTTTTGAGACAGAGAGAGACAGAGCATGAATGGGGGAGGGGCAGAGAGAGAGGGAGACACAGAATCGGAAGCAGGCTCCAGGCTCTGAGCCATCAGCCCAGAGCCTGACGCGGGGCTCGAACTCACGAACCGTGAGATCGTGACCTGAGCTGAAGTCAGACGCTCAACCGACTGAGCCACCCAGGCGCCCCTACTTCAATTTCTGTAGAACCTAAGATAAATATATAACGATGTGCTAAAATACATATGTTTGGTTGCCTATGTTATAAGTATATAAATTATGTGACTAATATAATATTTGATGTAGAAAAATACCAGAAAATTTATCTGTAAAAAAAGAACCTACTAGTATGGATTTTAATAACATAAAACTGCTGAGGTTTTCATAAAATGAACTTGGAAGTTTTACTTATTCATTTACTCTGGTAACACTTTGCCTAGTTTAATTAAGCATTACAATTACCATCTATTTTCTAAGTTTGCAGTGATTCATAAATTAATAACGTTAATGATAGCAAGAGAAAAGTAATAATGAAAACATATTCACATTTATTAAATGCCTATATTGTGTTGTATAAAATATAGCCTCTATTCTGCTTTGACTACTATTTATTCCTGCAACCTCCCTGAGGTTAGTTTTTGTTTTTCTATAACTTACTTTCCTATGGTTTAACATGTTTCGTTGTTATCTCTTTTATCACTTATTTGTCTTATTAAGTCTCCATCCTACCTTGAAACTTTGCAATTCCAATGGGTACAGTTGACAGTATGGAGATGTAGCTCTTGTGTGAAAAGGAAATACAATGTAAAATCCTAAATTATCAAATTATCTCTGGAAAACAAATACACCTCCTCTTCTCATTTTGTACACAGAATTATATAATAAGCATTGAAAACCTTTCTTTTTCGCTATGTCTACAATTTTCACAAGGGACATGACCTTGTGCACCTTTCTTTAATCTTATCACACTAACCCACTACAACTGAAGATGCATTCAACCCTTTTCCAGTAAGAGACAACCCAGCCACTACAAAAATTCCTCTGCGAACCAAACAATTTTTGTGCTTCTTTCATTTTGAAGTGAATGTTTTGCTCAGAGGAAATTTTGTTTTGATTCGGTTGATCCACAGAAGGGGATGCTAGCAGAGATCTGACATGTACAGAAACCTGTATTAGTTTGCTAAGCTGCCATAACAAAGTACCACACATTGAGTATCTTCAAATAACAGAAATCTATTCTCTCACAGTTCTGGAGGCTAGAATCCTGAGATCAAGATGTCGGCAGGGTCATGTGCTCTGAAGTTTCTAGGGAAGAATCTTTTTCATACCTTTCTGTTAACTTCTGGTGGTTGCCAGCCATCTTTGGTGCTCCTTGGCTATAGACACATCACTCAGTCTCTGTCTCCATCTTCCTGTGGTGTTCTCCCTTTGGGTCTGTGTTCCCACAAAGGAAAAATACTTCTCTGGGTCTCTACTCTTAACATTACACTCACAGCACTACTGGGCTGTAATTCTCTCTCGTTCAGCAAGATAGCAGATGCAGAATTGAATATGAGAGAGGCTAATGTCCTGGAGGAGACAAGAGCCCTGAGTAAGGGTCCTTTCTCCATACTTATTAGGATCAGAAGGCTTATATATATGATAAATGTGCAGAAAGAGACAATAAAACAGTGATCATTAAGTCATGTGTGTGAGCAAAAGGGGGTTTCGAAGGCATGCGGTGTTAGAGTCAAGGCATTAGAGTCAAGACAAATCAAAATCCCGGAGCCAAGCCGACGGCCATTTACTGCAGGTATCAGGAACCATGTCTGTTTATCTTAACTTTTTTAGGGGCTAAAATAGATAGAGCATGCTACCTAAGAGTTAACAAGACATTTTTCTCTCTAATTAGCTCTGGGTGCTTTCGCCCTGTAGAGGCTTTCCAATCCAAGTCTTGTTAACCCATTGGTGTAAGCTCAGAGAATTCTTAAATTTATTCCCCACACTGGGCCACCAAGTGTGTGTGTGTGTGTGTGTGTGTGTGTGTGTGCGTGTGTGCGTGTGTGTGTGTGTGTGTCCCAAACCAAGCAATTCTCAGATTCTTTGGACACCAGCTGGGTGTCCTACAATGTAACTGAATTCTACACTAGAGATTACATCAGATCCCACACCTTAAGGGCTCAATCCCACAGATTGCCTTTCCTCTCCCCCACTTCAAATGCCAACTGTAAATCCAGGTTGTTATCTGTACTTCTGTCTGGCTACAGATCATAGGTTCCTACGACTCCCTTCTTGGGTTCAATTAATATGCTAGAGTGGCTCACAGAATTCAGGAAAGCCATTAACTCACTCAGTTACTGATTTATGATAAAAGGAAGTAACTCAGGAACAACCAGATGGAAGAGATGGACAGTGCAAGGTCAATCTGAAAGGGCTTAGCGCTTCCACACCCTCTCTGGGCTCACCACTCTTCCAAAACCTCCATTTGTTCACTGGCCCAGAAGGTCTCTAAAACATGTCCTTTTGGGATTGTTATGGCCTATTCATTACTTAGGCATGATTGATTAAATCATTGGTCATTAGAGCTTAAGTCAATCTACAGTCACTCTCTCCAACTCCAGGGATGGAGCTCAAAGTTTCAACCCTCTAAATACCTAATTGGTTCCCCTGGAAACCAGTGCAACCTTAGGGGCTTCATAAAAGTAACCTCAGTAACATAAACTCAGGTGAAGTTGAAAGGGGCTTACTATAAGAATAACAAGACATCCATTTAACCTTTAATTGCTCTGGAGCTATTTTAGGAACTGTGAACAAAACTAAGTATTATAACAAAAGATGTCTCCATTGTCCTTATATAGGAAATTATAATGTTTTAGGAGCTACATGTCAGAAACAGTAGAGGATGACCAAATATATATTTTGTTGACTTTGAAAATAAAACAGCCACTTATTTTACCAACAAATTGGGTTTATTTGGAAATGGCATGGGTATTACAATTTGGGACATGCAAGCCATGGGAAAGCCATAGGCAAATCCAATGAATAAAGGAGAGGAGCATTACTTGATAGAGAAAAAAGGAGAAAGCTGGGAGAAGCTGCTTTGAATGAAAATCTATTGGAAGGAAGTGAGAGTTCTGGGTGGTGACTTTTTCTGATTGGCTGCATTGTGACAGTTGCTCATTGGCAAGGCTGTGTGGGCATGGACAGAAATCTTCCTCCTGCTGGAGTAGCAAAGTAGGCTTCTTCCTGTAGGTGATGAAATGGTAGCATGTGAGAGCTCCCCCTTTTGGCCTCCTAACTCTATTTTAAGTGAAGTTTCCTTTATTCAGCTTCACAATTTCTTATTTTACAAATCAAAATAATACAGTTTCTGTGCCCACATTTTCTTGTTAATATACCAGTCATATTGGATTTAGGGCCTATCCTAATCCAGTATGATCTTGTCTTAACTAATTACTAATTACATGTGACCTTAAATAATTTAGGGTACAATATTCAACTCAGTACACAATCCAAATTCAGAATAATCTAAGTGACTCTAAGGCATTGTTCCAGTGAGGACATAATTCTGTCCTCCTTCAATTAATCAAGCCAACACCAGATGTTCTGCAAGTTTTTTAACATATAAGGAATTTAAAATTGGTTTCTATTTCAAGAAAACAAAAAAACTTGGCAATTAAAGTAACCAGGTCAGTGTTGAAGGAAATACATGATTTTTAGTCTGTGCATTGCCTTTTTTGCATGGTTGCTTTGTGGTGTGCCCATTTAACAATGAACTGCTCATCTGATTGAGTGAAGAGGATGACAACATGTAGAGAGTGTTTGCTTGGTCACCTGATTATGAGGAGTTTCTTTAATGAGAATGGGGAATAAGGGTGGAAAGGATTTGATGAGTGATCACCTCAAACACAGACATGTTCAAATTCCAGACTTATTTTATGTGGTTCAATTTCCCATTCCCAAATCTTGTCACTAATCCTCCAATCTTGTTTATTCCAAGGTTCTTAACAATTTATTGAGCATGGTAATCTCACTTTTCAGTAAAGTAGGAGACAAATGAACTGACCTATTTATGTCCACTGAAAATCACTTTATATAGTCCTTAGAGGCCATTCCTTAGTGAAATTGAAAAATCTAAGATGTCTGCTTCCAACTAGAGTCTGTGAAGTTTATTGGGCCTTTTGTAAATGAGGCTAGAGGTTTTTCAGTCTCAAACATGCAGTCATAGGAAATTTCTTCACGGGACCATACTTGTGGACTGTGGAACAGGTGACAATATGAAAACAGTAGCACATATGTAGATTGGACAACTTTCTCATTCACATCTCTGCCTTTACAACTAAAATGGTGTACTATTGGGTGTTGATCTGATATGCCTAGTTTATGATGGGCATTTGCTGGTGTCCTTGATGGGCATCAGGAATGCTACCTCATAATATGACGTATCATATAGCTTAAGCCAAAAGAATTAAAAAACACACCACACACACACACACACACACACACACAACAGCAGAAGCAGGAAGGTCACTCTGATATCCACCCTTCACCACCCCCACCCTTCTTACCTGAATCGGGTCATAAGACTCCCCTGTGAAAGGTGATGTCTGTATACCAGTAGGAGGGAAGACATTCTTATCATCAGAGATAGGGAATTTGAGGCCAAGACATCTGTACAAACAAACCTTATTAAACTAACCCTTATCTTCCTACTTCTTCATCATTTACTACCTCTAGACCAAACCCATTTGTCTTGACAATTCTTTACGAATTTGTCATTTCTTGGTCTTAAAGGTTTGAAAGCTTCTTTCTTTGGTCACTTCTTCAGGTCTTCATTGTCTTGTGAAGGCTTCCATGTACATGTAAAAAGTCAATAAAATATGTATGCTTTTTCCCTGTTACCCTGTCTTTGTCATTTAATTCTCAGTCCCAGCCAGGGACCTTATGAGGGTCGATGAAACTTCCCTTCCTGCATCTTGTCATCAAACATTCACTCTCCAAAAATTCTCAATATCAAACCAAGAGGTGTGTATCAAAAAAAAAAAAAAAAAAAGAATGTTTACTTGTGAAGACAGCATGCTAGTTCCTGTTTCTCCTCTGATCTGTTTGGTCAACTCCCCCTACCCAGTCTTATGAATTACGCATTTCCTTCTAATTATTTATAATTTAATACAAGGTAATTTATTTCTAATAAATAGTAGTGAATGATTCTAATACAAAAATTGATACTAGGAGGTAAATAGGTAGTAGGCATGTGGCTTCAGGTCAATAAAGGAAGCAGTAGAATTTGAGCTGGCATTTCAGCCTTTTGGCTCATTTCAACCTAATAACCAATTCCCAATACTCCATATTTCCAAGGTTAGGTTGCCCATAACCTACTCTTGTTACTGATATTGAGAGTCATTTAAGTTGTTTGATAGCAATCAGAAATAAACTCTGGCTAGCTTTAACACATTTTAAGATAACTTAAGCGAAAAGAGTAAATTTATGGGAAAAAAAATCACACAGCTCACAGAGTTGAAGGAGGAACTGAAAAACCATACATGTCTTTAGGCAAGACAGCCAGGGACAGAATGAATTAGCATACAGCATACACCTGGGAAAATTTGCAGAAGGGTGTCTTCGGTTATGCATCTTCAGGACCTGAATTAATGACTGTCTTATGCAAGCCTCTCTCATTACATGTTTCCAAATTAAATCACAATCTCACTTCGTGAAGTCTGTGACAAATTTTCCATTATCCATGTGTGATTAAAGTTCAATAGGTTTTCATGCAATGTGCCCGATTTGGTTTTATCAATGATATTTGTATATTCAATAGGTGGATATGAACATCTCTAATCCCTAGTTTTAGACTCTGTACCTACAAAAATAAAGCTGACATTTAACCACAGCCAGTGTCATTTACCTAGTAAGCAGACATCTTATTTTATTAATATCATGCCAGATTTCTTCCCAGTAGTGATTATTTTGGAGATTAGTTGTATTGTAATATGTTGTATTTCTCCATTCTACCATTGACGATGAAAACAAGATTGACATAGTTAAGTATACCCAGAGAGAAAAATACTCTTACAGCAATATTAATTCTGCAAGATTTAAGAAATGTATTATTTTATATTTTTAAATAAAAGCTATATGGTAGATAAATCTAAGCCCTAATTTAAAATATATTCTTTATGGAAAAGCTCAGGTTCTTATCAGTCAACTGATTCACCTTTCAGAAAGTTTTTCTAAAAATGTGGTCAAAGTTTCTGCAAGCAAATTTATAAATAATCTCATTTTGAATTTTGAAAAAGAGATAATGAATACTTTTCCCCTTTTGATTTAATTCTTTAAAAGGTTCTGATGAAAAAATATGCTGATTCTTCCATAGAAGGGATTACCAATTTTTAAACTGAAAATGTAACAATTTCTCCTTTCCTCACCCCCACTAGATTAAATCACTTTCAGTGACTATAAAAAGGAGGTCACTGCAAATGCCAAGTAAAAATACTCATCTACTTGAACTCAAATTATCTGGATATTTGTTAATGTAGATAATATATAGAGGATAACTACTTCACGGTATTTTTGTTATTAATATTATGACTGTATTCATTCCACAGGAAGAGGCAGTTTCTGATTAATGGTTGATTTTGCATCCTTGGATTTTGACAATGAAAACTTGTGCTTCACTGACTTTTTCTGGCAAGTAGGAATTTTTTAAAAGTTCTTTTTATTTCATATTCTACTTCTATGAAAGCTAAATGACTACTGATAGTGTTTAAATTATGTTATAGAATAATTTAGGCATGAAAAACTTGCAAATACAAGAAACCAAAAGTGTTTGTGTCCTTTTATTCACTCAGTAATTCAGCAGACATTTATTGTATCATTAGACCTTTGTGTCAGGTACTTGGCTAGAACTTGGGAATCAAAGATTTTAAAAAATACTAATTAAATACAATTTTTTAATTACAGAGATGAACATTACCAAAACCTTTCATTTTTCTCAGAAGTAAATCTAAATACTAGTAAATAAATACTCTTCCCAGGTACCACCATAGACTCAGAATGAAGACATAGGAATCTATCTTCCTCTGAGGTTTTATCATCATCATTTTAAAGGATATCAATAAGTTTGAACATTGAATGTCTTTTTATCTGTTCATTCATAGACATAGTTAAGCGTTCATTTGGAATTTATACATACATATATATTAACACCCATACATGGAAGTTATTCTTTCAAAGGTGGATTTATATTCTGATCAATTTATCTATTTTGTTTCTATTAGAATATAGAAATGAGCACAGAAATAGATTCTTTGAAATGGATAGGTTGCTTAAATTTTTGTGTTAAAATCAATGCTTTTTGAGCTAAAAAAATTATTACAGCTTAACATCCTTAGATCCCACCCCTTCACCCCCCACTTTTAATTCCAGACAGAATGAATATTAGCATTTTGGCATGCTTGGCAATATTATCAGGGATCTCGGAATACTCTCAGGAGTCTGTAAATGACAAAAATGGTAAACAAAAATATTTATGAAACTCAATAAAAGAATCAAACCCACCTTTTTCTGCACATTTGAAAGTTGGGTCTTATTGTGAAATTCAGACAAGAATACACGTTGAGGCCTAAAAGCAAATTTCTCATACCTGCTGATGTTTAGCAAATGAGGACTAAATGAGTTTAGTCAATTGGGCCCAATATGTTTCTTTCCAATTCCAACATGCTATGGTTGGTTAGACCAAATTTCTATGATCAAGCTACAGTTTTGCACATACAGATGAAACCATTGCTTTTCCTCTGACCTACAGCACCTCCTCTGCTTTTTTGCCTTTGTCCCTGGGAATTTCCATGGTTTCCTATATTGAATGGGGCTCTAATTTTGTAACCTGGGAGAGGAAAAGGATATAGCTCTTATGAACAAACACAAGGTTACAGAGAAAAAGTTATAAGAATTTTATTTGCATAAAATACCTTATGATAAGCCTTCTTGAGAAAAAAGATGAAGGTTACTTTGGGGGTTGTTGTTCCATTCTCTGGACAGGCAGGAATAATATTTCTTAAAGAAAATAAGGCACAAAGTGTGTGGGTGAATGTCTAGAGCTTATACCTGAGAAAGTAAGCAAAAAAAAAAAAAGGCATGTACTAGGTCTAGAAAAACTATCAGTTGAGAAGAATGTCTTTTAAAAGTAATATAGGGATGTCTGGGTGGCTCAGTTGATTAAGCATCAGATTTCGGCTCAGGTCATGATCTCGTGGTCTGTGAGTTCCAGCCCCATGTAGGGCTCTGTGCTGACAACTCAGAGCCTGGAGCTTGTTCGGATTCTGTGTCTCCCTCTCTCTCTGCCTCTCCCCCACTAGTGCTTGCTCTCTCTCTCTCTCTCAAAATAATAAACATTAAAGAAATTAAAAATAAATAAAAATCATTTAACAGATTTGCATGAGGGATAAAGTTAAATGTGAATGAAGAATTTATTAAAAACAAACAAGTGATCATTTATAAGTATGGTATATTGATCCATTAAACATTCACTCCAAATGTGTTCTTCAGAGCCACGTTTTTATATCTATTTCTTTCCTTTAACTCTTGGGTATTTCTGTTCCACAACCTAAAAAAATATACATGCTTGTTTACTATTCTGTTAATTTTTATGTGTGCAATGAAGATGCAATGAGAAGATGAAGATTTGTTCACTCACACTGGTCCCTATTTCCTCTTCCTGAATCCACTTTTTTAAATGTTCATTTGTTTAATTTGAGAGAGAAAGAAAGCACAAGTGAGGGAGGGGCAGAGAGAGAAGAAAAGAGAGAAAGTCCAAAGCAAGTTCCACACTGTCAGCACAGAGCCTGACCTGGACTCGAACCCATGAACTGTGAGATCATGACCTGAGCTGAAATCAAGAATTGGTGCTTAACCAACTGAGCCACCCAGGCACTCCTTCTTAAATCTACTTCTGAAAGCTTTATTATTGTTCAAGATTTTTTGTTGTTGGCTAACTTACCAAATTGTATACTTGTATCTCTAATTTACTTTTTTCTTTCTTTTTTTTTAGTGACAATATTATTTTGTTTGACTTATACACAATGTTCACCTTTGCAGACTATAATTCCTTTCAACCCCTTCCCAAACAACACTCTACTCTCTATGATTACACGTTAGTTTTCATTGTCTTGAAATTTATGCTACCAGAGTAATATAGTATGTACTCATGCCTGGCTTTATTTATTTATTTATTTATTCATAATTTTTTAAAGTTTATTTATTTATTTTTGATAGAGGGAGAGAGAACATGAACAGGGGAAAGGCAGAGAGAGGGAGAGAGAGAATCTCAAGCAGGATCCGTGCTGTCAGCACAGAGCCCAATACTGGGCTCAATCCCACCAACCACGACATCATGACCTGAACTGAAAACAATCACTTGAGTCACTCAGGTGCCCCTTTTATTTATCTTATTTAATTTTAATTTTAATTTTATTTTATTTTAGAGAGCATGAGTTGGGGGAAGGGGCAGAGGGAGAGAGAAAGAATCTTGAGCAGGCTCCAAGCTCAGGGCAGAGCCCAATGCAGGGCTCTATATCACAACCCTGGGATCATGACCTGAGCTGAAATCAAGAGTCAGACAGTCAACCAGCTGAGGCACCCAGGCATCCCTGGACCCTTTTATTTAAAAAAATGATTTTTAAATTCATTCACAATGTTAAGTGATGTAGTATTTCTTTCCTTTTTGTTGCTAAATAGTATTCCATATGGATACACTATATTTTGTTTATCTTTTCACCTATTCATGGGCCCTTGGGTCATTTTAAGTGCTTGGCTACAGCAGTAATAAAACAATTGGTATTAGTCGGAATACTAATGAATAGAATTTCTGAATTGTATGGTGGGGATGTGTTGGACTCAGAAAATTCCAATTCGTGAGATCATGACCTGAGCCTAAGTCAGATGCTTAACCGACTAAGCCACCCAGGCACCCTGATCATTTGTATTTTAATATATGTTTTAGATTCAGCTTGTCAAATTTATTTGAAAAAAAAATCACACTGCAATTTTGAAAAGGATCGTGTTGAATCGATAGCTCAAAGAGAAATCGAGTCTTAACAATACTGAATTTTCCAATTCATAAACATAGCATAGTTCATTATTCATTTGCAACATTTGCCTCTGTTTTGCATATTTTGCTAAATATGCTTGAGTAATTCTGTGTTTGAATTTATTGTCAATTAAGTCATATTTAAAAAATGAGACCTAGTATGGCGCATAAAGTATGATATCATTTAAATGATTTTAAAGTATGAAAAACAATATTCATATATTTTAATTTATGATGAACGTGTGGTAAATTTATTTTAAAAACATACATGGAAGTGACAGACACCAATTCAGGACAGTGCTTAGTCTTGGAAAGAGAAGATAGGGATACAATCAGAAAGAAGTATAAAAGGATTTTAGTTATATTTTAATCTCATTTTTCTTTAAAATCTCTGTGGTATGTATGACCAAATAAATACCTACCATTGTTTTCAACAGTGTTCTTGATGTTTAAAGATTTCATAATGAAAGTGAGAGAAAGAAGGGGGTGGAACTTGAAAAGTGACACTAGTTCAGATTACGGGAGAGATGGTACTTCCTCAAACTGAAGTGACAGCTTTGGAACTGGACACATATTTAGGAGAAAGAATCAATAGCACATGTTGGAGAAAGGAGGCGGTTATCAGTTGAATGATGTTATATTCAGTCTTTAAAGATGAATGCATTTGAATACCAGGAGCTCTGTTGGTGGCAACTAGAATCTTATTATATAAGCACTAAGGGTAAAAATGGCAACAAGATAATGGGACCTAATGCTCCAGGTTGATTCCAAGTCTCTGCCCATTTAATTCCTGTGCCAACATGGCTAAATGTAGCTGGACAAAAGCACACAATCATACTGAAAGGAATAATTTTAATATATATATATATTATATTATATTATCTATATTAAATATGTTTAAATTATATAAATTAAATTATATAATATATATTAAATATATATATGTGTATTTATACACACACACACACACATATGTACATATAAACTCTGAAAAACTTACCTAATGCAAGTCTTCTAAACAAACCCTTTACCCTAATTTCACTTTTATTTTAGTAAGATGAACAAATAAGCAAAAAGAAAAATTGGAGTAATCTGGTCTGAACTCCATTAACAAAACCTTATTGTCTAACATAGTTATATTTCTGCCATACCTGCTTCTATTCAACCTCAGTAGGATATTACTACCTCTGCTTCTCAAGACCAATCCCCTTTATCAGTGCTTTTGATTTCCATTTTCTCTTCCATGATTTCTTTCTAAGAATGATTTTTTCTGACTCCTTTACTTTAATAGTTTTGTATTGATTTATTACATGCAACTTACAAATATTCTAAGCTTTACATTTTTTAAAATTTATGCCTCATCTAGATTTTCTCTTAAACTTCTTTTCTTCATGTGTAGACTTCTTCAGAATAGTCTTCAGTGTTATTTCCATTTCATCACCTCCTGTTATCCCGCGGACACTTTAACGTGGCTTTTTCTTTTTTTTCTTTTTTTTTTTTAACGTTTATTTTATTTTTGGGACAGAGAGAGACAGAGCATGAACGGGGGAGGGGCAGAGAGAGAGGGAGACACAGAATCGGAAACAGGCTCCAGGCTCTGAGCCATCAGCCCAGAGCCCGACACGGGGCTCGAACTCACGGACCGCGAGATTGTGACCTGGCTGAAGTCGGACGCTTAACCGACTGCGCCACCCAGGCGCCCCAAACGTGGCTTTTTCTTTCCAACACTTCCTTAAACTTCTTTAATGATGGTACTCAATGACCTTCTAAATGCCATATCTAGTGGCAAGTACCTTCTCATCTTTATCTTATTTTATACAGTCTTATGTGGCATCGTTGACATTTCTTGTTGGACTTTTACGATTCTTTTTTGTCCAACTTCTCTAGTTATTAGGCTATCGTTTCTCTAATAGCTTCGAAGATCCTTCCTCTCCTTCTGACCATTATTTAATTATTGGCTCATTGTTTTTTTACTCCATATATTCTTCTAGGGCATTTTAATATGATGATCTAAAACTTCTGTACTGTTGACTCTAATGTCTAGACCTCAGAATTCTCTCTATGCTTCCAACTTATAAATATATGCTTTAGTTTATATATAAAATGGTGTTTTGGACATTGCAATTGCACATCCGACAAGAACCTCAAAAGGAATTTACTCACACTGCATTAGTCATTTCTTCTCCAATCCCAGGTCCATAAATTCTTCTCCTTTGCTTTCTCTTACTTATAGTACACCACTATAGGCCTAATTGCCAAGATGAGGAATGAGGAATTGTGTGGGTCTTTCTCTCAATACTGGCAATTGTCAAGTCTTGCCCACCTTTGCCTCCTCAATGACAATTCCTCCTCTTTCTCCTGGTTGTGGTACTGTTGTAATACCTCATTCCCTGTTATCTCTGACCTGAATCTGCAATAACGGTATTGCAGTATATAGAGTATATTGCGGTATAAGAGAAACTACTCTCTTAGTTTCCTATTCACAATAGAGTAAGTTGTCACATTATACAATGGCATTCACGCTTCTCAATATAATACCACTGTCCATTTTAACAGTTTCCACTTCTTGTCTCCAACTTCAACCTCTAGAAAAATGAAAAATGGCTAGTATTTCATGACTTGCTACATGTTGATACTGTTAAAAGATAAAGTAGGGCATGTTTAAAATGTCTAAAGTTTTATTTGAGCAAAGATTGATCCAGATTGGCCAGAATCAAGTGGGTGTGGCCAATGCTCCACCCTGAAGAAGTTAAGAAAAGACTTAAGAGAAGAGGTAGCAGCAAAGCAAGAAAGTCATTTGACTGCCTATAGCTTGAGAAGTTGCATTATTTGGGAAAGGCTAATTGTCTGTGGCTGTTGTCCTTAGGTTTTGATTTCTTAATGTTGATACATTTATAAGCTTGGGCTTCGGTTTGCTTAGTAGGTTGCTAAAAGCACCTCAGTCTAATGGCCTCTTAATTTAATCAATGAACAATATATACTTCAAGGTCTGTGAAGATTTTCTCTCTCTCTTCTCTTTTCTCTGACATCTGCTGGTTTTCTCCTTTCTCTAACTTTTAACCTGAACAACTTTTACTCATCTCTGAGATTTTCACCTCTTAACGTCGTGACCCATATCTTTCTTCTCCCCCAAACTGGATTAGCATTTCTCCTCTACTGACTTGTTGCATTCCGTGACTATTTTTTATCCACAATACTTATCCCATTGCCTTTATTTACTATCTTTACATATGCCTTCCAAATTAATCTCTCTAACAGTAGAGATAAACCTTCATTCATCTCTTTATCCCAATTGCCTAACATAAGGACTATAAAGTAAAAATGAAGGATGCCTTTTGTGATAGACGGAATTTTAATTTGCTCTTCAATTTTCGCACCCTCTGGTGTATACAGCTTTTATAATCCTTTCCCATTGAGTCTGGATGGGACCATGAATATGATGGTTATCACCCCCATGATTAGGTCCCAAATCAGTTGTGTTTTAATTAATCAAAAAGGAGATTATCCTGGATGAGACTTACCTAATTATGTGAACACATATAAAGAACTGGGCTTTCCTAAAGTCAGAGAAATTTCCTTGCTGTCATTGAAAAAGGAAACCCCATGAATTCTACAGATTCAAGGAAATTAATTCCAGGAATAATCTTGTGAGCATGGAAGAGTGAGTACACAGAAGAGAACTCAGCCCAAGACAACACTTTAACTACCATCCCGTGAGATCTGGGGCAAAGGACCCAGCCAACTGTGTTATACTTCTCACCCACAGAAACTCTGAGATAATAAATTTGTATTGTTTTAGTGTGTTAAGTTGTAGCAATTTATTGCACAGCAATTTTTTATTTTTATTTTTTTAATTGTTTTAAATTTATTTTGAGAGAGAGAGAGAGAGAGAGAGAGAGAACACAAGCAGGAGAGGGGCAGAGAGAATCTCAAGCAAGCTGTGCACTTTGAGCATGGAGCCCAATGCAGGGGCTCGAACTCATGAACCCTGAGATCTAAGCCTCAATCGAGAGTTGGACACTTACCCGACTGAGCCACCCAGGCGCCCTGAAACTAATATACTTTTTTAAAAGCTACCCTGCTGAAAGAGCTATAGTTTGTTGAGTTGGTCAAAAGAATTGTAGTCACAGGAGAAGGCTCTCCCTTTCTAGGATTTCTTGTGGTGGCCATGACAATGATGGCAGTTGCAGGAAAACTAATGGTGAATAGCTAACAACAGTAGAATCCTAAGTGGAGTCATGATTGATTTCCTTCCAGCGATGACTGAGTCAAGGAAAGCCATAGCAAACCGAGATAGCAAGTAAGGAGTAAGAAAATGAAAAAGGGACAGAGTTTGGAAACAGGGAGCATCTTTAACGGTAAGGTAGAGAGGCCTAAAGCAAACCCCTTTCCTACTTAAGTTCTGATTAGGCCAAGGACAGTTTGAATCCGGGAAGAAGTTATGGCACTAAATGATATTTTTACTCTAAATGATAACGAGCAAGGTTTAAAGAACTGAGGTATGAAAAAAGTGCTTTACAACACAGGAAAAGGTCTGGCATCTGGGGTGTAACTAGTGACCAGGTTGCTGTGCTGGAGTCTTCGGAAGTTGATAGGAACTTGTTAAATTTGATGCAACTTACGAAATTTTGTTGCAAAGATACACAGGATAGTAGGCTCAGAAAATAGAATCATTTGCATACTTGCAGCCAAGTTTTAGGAGGATCTGATAGGTTTTCAAGAAAAAACAATTCTGCTTACTGTTATCCTGACTCAGCTTTGTTATTCTATTCTAATCCTTTCTTTCTTTCTTTCTTTCTTTCTTTCTTTCTTTCTTTCTCTCTTTCTTTTCTTTCTTTCTTTCTTTCTTTCTTTCTTTCTTTCTTTCTTTCTGTCTTTCTATTAAAGTTTATTTATTTATTTTGAAGGGGAGGGACAGAGAGAGGGAGAGAGAAAATCCCAAGCAGGCTCCACACTGTCAGTGCAGAGCACAATGTGGGGTTCGAACCCACGAACCGTAAGATCATGACCCGAGCCGAAATCAAGAGTCAGATACTTAACAGACTTAGCTACCCTGACACCCTGTCTAATTATATTTTCTTACTCTCTTTGCTTTTAGTATTTCCTTCTTCATTGAAGTGGAATCTCCAAAATGCTGTGTTCCTCAAATGAATCTTCTAAACTGGGTAAATCATGATAATCCTATTCGCTTTGCTAGTGATTTGCTTTTGAAGGATATGGGAGAGTAAATATCCTGGAGGGAATCTGGAAAGGTTTCCTTGCACTGAAGACAGTACAGCAAGAGGAGAAATGGTATCTCTACTTTGTTTTCGGGTATTGCTGGCTCTGGAGGTTGCTTATTAAACCACTGTAGGCATTTTGCTTCCATCTGAGAGCAAAGCCATGAACAGTGTGTGTTTCCCTGGGAAGTGAAGCTGGAGCCTTCAAATATTTCCTCTAGATCACACCTGCTTCTGGAATTTTTATTTGAGAAAATGTGGTTCTCTCATTATTCAATCCAGTTTGGGATAGAGTATTTTATTAGCTGCAGTCAGAAAGCATCCAAAGTGATAACAGTCCAAATGGTTTTTGGCCTCTAAGGCACTTAGCTGTCTTTGTATTTCTGTGTGTCTCATAATTAAAAGCCCTGAGAGAGAAGATATGGTTTATTTACTAGTCACAGTGTGGTACAGAGCGGCTCTCATAGGCAAATTTTGGTACTTGGCAGGATTCATCATAAACCAGTGCCTCTATAGCCATTTTGACATGAGAATTCGATCCCTACAATAGTCAGGAATAGCCACACATACAGATTCTCATTCCGATTCACAGTAGCTTCCTTCAGGGACAGGCATAAAGCTGCATTGCACAGAGATGGACATTGGGAATGATGGGCTGTTTGAGATGCATGGCCTGGCCGGGAAAGATGTTTCATAGGAGAATGCAAGAAATCTGAAGATTAACATCGCATTTAGTTGGTTTCTCTAAGTTTGCTTCAAATAAGAAATCTCCAAGTGAGGCAATGAAAAAATGATCTTACTCCACTGAGGTCGTTAAAATAGCCATTAATGAAAAAGAGAAATCTCTTTAAAGTTTGTTTTGCCTCTGAACATAGCAATATCCCCTTAGACCAGCTATTGTGTTAAAATCTATAGCAGCAGAATAGAAACATGGAAATGAAATGACCCATGATGCTCATGTGTTTATTTAAATTAAAAGGGGAAAACTGCTGACTAATGTAAAATCAAATACCAGGCCTCTATTATTATTTTCCCTCAGATTTTTCAAGATAGCTAAATTGCTGAGCAAATTTCATCAAATATATAGATATTTATGCACACTTTATATATTATCTTCAAAACAAAAAGCCACTTAAGTCTTTATTTTTTTCTCTAGAAGCCAGGACTTTTAAAATTATAAGAATAGAATAATACACAATCCATTTTATGGATTAAGAAAGAAACCTTAGAATAACTTGATCATCTGTGCATCAGAATAAAACATTTCAAACAGCAACATCTTTCTTTTTCTTTTCCTGTTTTTTTGTTTGTTTGTTTTTTTAGAGTGACTATACATGACAGAACACCGAGTTTGTGAATGCAAATAAATTTCCAGTTGGCTGATGAATAAAATCACTACAGAGTTGATCTGATAAATGATTATTCAAAACCTAAGAGATATTTCATATAATGATAGAGCTCTGGTAAATAAGTGTATGTTAAAAAAGAATAGGTGTTTTCTACAGGAAAGTCACTCTGTTAATATGTTGTTTCCATTCTTCTCTAGCACAATAAGTGACCACCTGAATACTAAACAGTATCAATTTGGTGTGATGCTTTCTGACAGTTGTATTTGAAAGAAACCTTATGTAAACACATGCATGTTAGTGGGAGATGAGAAAAAAAAATGATGCTCACGGCAATCTGATGGTATTCTCTAATATATAATGCTGTTTGTGTCTCTTCTTTGATTATCTTTATGTCACAATTATTAGCAGCCATTAGTGCCCTCAGGATAAAGCAAAGCAAAGCAAAACAAAAGAAAACAAAACAAAGACCTGTCAATCTGCAACTGACAGATAGGTCTTTGAGGTTGTAGATGGATTTATTGGCTCTCTGTTTCGAATGCTGCCAAAAAAAAAAAAAAAAAAAAAAAATCCTGAACAGTTTCCTGCCTGAAAGAGGCTGAGGACTGAGCACCTGGAGGCCTTTAATAATGATGATGGTAGGAAAGCACCATACTTTTGAAGTTAAATTTCAATGTGAAATTTATTGAGTACTCTGGCTCAGAAAGAAATTCCTCTGGTGAGAGAGAGGAACATATAACATTTCCTGAAGAGCTTACAAATGTTTTGTTAGATTCTGTTCGTCAAGGGTATCAATCACTCTAAGAAATAAAGCCTCATTTGAGTTCCATTGAACAATATGACATAAGTATTGTTTCTTATTTTTGGTTTCAATATTCATACTCTTTTCTATAGTTTGAAGGACTGAAAAAGTGAAGTTTTTTTTTTCTTTTCTGTTTTGGTTTTTTTTTTGTGTGTGTGTGTGTGGTAGGGTATGATACAGTCCTCTCTTATTTCAAAAATTATTTGGCTTTATGATTTTACTAAATGCAAATAAAATGTGTCATTCACAACCTCTAACTGCAACAAACACTCGTTTATACCCACACCTGAGTAGTATACTGTGGTTCAGGACTGGAACTATCATTCTCTGTTTATTAGTTTTTTCCAATAACATTGAACTTGTATGTGCCAAGCAGGGTGCTAGGAGCCAGTGATTCAAAAGTGATAAACATGAACGTGATCCCTTTATATATACCTTTTTTGTGCTTAGAATATTTTGAGAGGGACCAACAAATAAGGACTAGCCAGGCAAGTATGACAGTGTACTACGTATTTCTAGTTGAGTTAACTGGGAAATATTTTTCAAAGCACTTGAGCTCCCAGAAACTCAACTGCGTCATCCATAATGTGGAATAATAACTTATTACCTGGGTGAAAACAATATGAGTGCGCAGAAGCTTTTATTCTGGACTCTTAAAACTGTAATATCTATGAGTCAACAAAATCATAATTTCTTGGAAATTGCTTAAAATATGAAACGTACTTTAACCAAAGCTTCACCTGCTGAAAACAATTATGGGAGCAATTAAACTCCCAGATTCTAACCTTGTTATTCCCTTGAAGGTTTCTCCAGAAAAGGGTCTGTTTGGCATCTAGAGAGTCACAGCCAGGATGTGGTGGACTCCATGATTACCTTGGTACCAGCTGCTAACTGAAGCTGAAGTTTTCTCTTTTATGGGTAGGCAATTGGTATGCAGAAAAATGACAAAAGTTCTTGTAAGTTTCCAGGTATTTATATTCTTCTGAACAGATTCCATAAAGCCAGGTTAAAAAAAAAAAAAAAACTTACTAGGAAACAAATTAATAGAGTTCTCTGGGTCATGAATACCTTATGAAACTTCCAAAATTGCATCTGGAAAGAAAGAAGACTGACATAAAAGAATTTAATACACTTTCACAGAAGGTACTAGGAACTGACATTGGTAGATTTAACATTGTGGCACATGTGAAACTTTGTTTCCGAGTTTGCAGAATATGGAACAAGTTCTACGCATTTGCCAGGTTTTCAGATAAAAGATAATACATGTACGACAACTGCCAGTATGTTACATCCTCTTCGTCTCTTAAATCTTCTAATTTACATTTTCTTCCTATATTTAATTTAAACAATATTCTGAGAACATGATTTAAAAATCTGCTGCCATATAGGATAGAACATCATGTATCTGAAATAATTGACACGAGTCGCACTGTTACTGAGACAGAAGAACGCTGACTAGTCAAAGTCAACTTTGAAATTAATTTTAAAAATATATTCAGTTTCTTACAAAGGAATAAGATAATGAAATCAGTAATGTGGTGTTATTATCGCCATCATTATTATAGAAATAAAGAAATTGAAGTAGATGGCAACTTAGGTCGTTTCTAGTGATAATAGCTTTTGGGAGTTCTAACTTTCTCATAATACTATAAATTAAATGAAATAATCTGTGCAGTGATTTGAAAATTATAGTGTTTTGTTTAAGTGTGCAGTTCAGGCCATCTGATGGTCAGTTCTTTCTTAGTTGATTGGTTACATAAAACAAATGCTCGATTTAATGTTTTAAAACAACTTTATGCCTTTCTCAATTGCGTGTGTTAGTGTACTCACTTATTTTTAAGATATCGCTAGAGAACTACTATAGCACTATCTTGGGGGTCGGAGCTGAGAGGGTTTGGTTAGAATGTGAAGGAACTAAGCCCTCACCATCCCTTAGTGTTTTCAGGTAGACAAACCTAACTATTACAGAATGGTTTGAGAATTATTTTACCTATCACAGAAGATTCGTTGGAACATGTGCCTGGCCATACTTTTAATTTTACATGGCTCTTTGGAATTTCATAGAAGAGAATTCTGATCATGTCTGTTGTTGCAGTTTTAGTAAGCATAAAGTTATGAGAGGGAATGGACATCGTTAGCAGAAATGAATCTGGGTGGAGAAACAATGGGTCTTTGTTGTTTTTTCTTTAATTTTTTTTTTAACGTTTATTTATTTTTGAGACAGAGAGAGACAGAGCATTGAACGGGGGAGGGTCAGAGAGAGAGGGAGACACAGAATCCGAAGCAGGCTCCAGGCTCTGAGCTGTCAGCACAGAGCCCGACGCGGGGCTTGAACCCACGGACCGCGAGATCATGACCTGAGCCGAAGTCGGCCGCTCAACCAACTGAGCCACCCAGATGCCCCACAATGGGTCTTTGGAAAAACATATCAGTTGGAGGAGACACCCTGCAGAGTCGACTAGGCTAGCAGCAGATCTGCTTGGGTGAAGGAGTGATGTTTCTAGGCACAGCATCTCTGGGAAGGAAAGGCTAGAATAAAGGAAGAGCCAAGTGCTCTGCATAGAGAATTCCTTATGAAAACAGAAAAAAACAAAACTGGTGATCCAATAGGATGGCAGTTACTGACTGATGGGGAAAAGAAAGGAACATAAAAGGATGGCAGTTCAGAGTAGGGAGAATATTGGTCCATGGCTATTCTGGAGTTATATTTGGGCATCTAGTCATACCACTCAGAGGATCATTGACTAAACAAGCCACCAGTAACTTTCCTTCAGATGTACATAAGCTGGAAAGATAAAAAAATCGTCATTCCTTTTGTCAGACATCTGTTTGTATGTTATACCATGTACTCTGTCAGTTCATTTAACCAATATGTGCCTATGTTACACTAGGCCCTGTTCAAGGCATTGGAATTAGTGCAAAGACTAAGATAGACCAGGTTTTATTCTTGTGATGTTTACCATCCAGTAAAGTGAACATTAAAAAGAAAAAAGCAAATTATGATAATTTCTGATGGCATATGTGTTATGGGGCAATGTTAGTATAATGTGGTAGAATGACTGAGGCATCTCTGATTAGAAGTGTCAAAAGTTCCACTGAATATAGAGCTGAAGAATGAAAAGGGAGATCAGATTAAGTTCATCCAAAAAAGAAAGAAGAATCCAACTGTATCAGATTCTGCTGAGCATTTCCACGAGAGAAAGACAAAGTGTCATCAGATTTAGTAAAATAGAGGTCATGGCGAACTTTGACAAAATATGATCGAAATTGAAATACGGTAAATGTAGAGGGGAGACAGTTTATAGCAAATGCGTGGGGAGCCTGGGTGGCTCAGTCGGATCATGATCTTGTGGTCTGTGGGTTCCAGCCCCATGTGGGGTTCTGTGCTGACAGCTCAGCCTAGAGCCTGCTTCAGATTCTGTCTCCCTCTCTCTCTGCCCCTCCCCACTTGCACTCTGTCTCTCTCTGTCTCTCAAAAATAAATAAATGTTAAAAAAATTTTTTTAAAAAGAAACACAATGCTTAGTGTTGCTATGACAGAAACTGGGGATAGGGTAGCAGATGGAGAGAAATTGTGGGCCAAGAGGTAACTTTTTTAATGTTGGGAGATTAGATTTTAATGATAGGCATTATTGGAGTAGTAATGATACAGATACTAGCCATGATGAAATAATCATAGTGCTGGTTTATCATCTGCCAGGTGATTTTCTAAAGGATTTACCTGAGTTATCTAAATTTATCCTCACAAAATCCCTTCAAAGAAGGTTCTACAACAAGCTCAGCTTTACAGAGAAGAAAACTGAGAAACAAAGATAAATGACTTTGCAAGGTTATTCACAAAGTAAATACAGAGTCATAATTTGAGCCGAAAATATTTGACTCTAGAACATTTGTAGAACTTTATCAAATGCCTTATCTTTGTCAATTTGTCATAATTTATGTTTTTATTTTTGTGTAATCAGTTGACAATGTGGACCAGGTTAATTGATTCATAGTGTTAAACTAATATTATTATTCCAAATGCCTTAAATTATGTGAAATTATCTTTTTTACATATGGCTTAGCCAGATTGCTAATATTTTATTTGGGGGTTTTGCAACTTTATCCATGAACATAATTTTTCCTTCTCATTCTAACTCTGTCTTATTTTGCTATAATGTCTATGCTAATCTCATAATTTAAATTGGAGAGTGTTTTTATTTCTCTGTTAGCTAAAAAACAAACAAGCAAACAAAAATGTAGAATTTGAATTACATCTTCCTTCTGTATTTGGTAGACCTCATCAGAAAGACATTAGGATGGATAGTTTTCGTTTTGGAAAGTTTTTAAATTATTGATTTACTTTGCTGGTTATGAGGCCAATCACATATTTTAATTCTTCTTAATCTATTTTGGAACTATTAGTCCTTAGGAAATATTACTGCCTCCACTTTATACCTAAAGAAAGTAGGCTTGGAGAGCTCATCACTTCCCTGTGGGGACTCTGGTGGCAATCTGGGAAGGTAGAACTTGAACCCAAGCAGCTGATTCCAAAATCCAAACTTTTTAAGCTTCTGTACTGCACTGCCCATTAAGTTTTACATTTCGAGAAATGTGTCCATTTCATGTAAGTTTTCAGGTTTTTACAAAGGTGTTTATGTTTCATTTTCAAACACTAATGACCTATAATTATAACTTTATTTATGTTACTACTTTTGCATGTGTACCTCCTTTCTTTTCTTCTTACTCACCTAACTAGAGATTTATCATTTTTTTCAGCTCGTCCAGTGAACCGACCTCTGGCTGTGCGCTACTTTATCATTTATTGTCTTTTATTTTGTTCATCTCTGCTGCATCCTTTTATTTATCCCATCTTCTCATTTATATTTTGCTGTTTTTCCTAATTTAAGTTACCAGTTTAGATCATTCATATTGAATATACCTTCTAGAATCATCAATATTTCACATAAAAAATTATCATTTAATTTAGTTCCATTTCTTTTTCATTTCCCTTTTGATTTGCTCTTTGGTCAATGAGTTATTTAGAATTAAAATACAAGTCTTTACTATTTTGTTATTTTTATTATAGCTACTTATTGTATGCTTGTTGTATGCTGTTCTTAGTTTATATTCTTAATAATTACGTATTTAAACATATAATGTCACCAAAGGACAATTCAGGAGACAGAAAGCATATGTTATTTCAATAAGAAAACTTCAAAATAAAGAATTATTTACTTAGTACAAAATTATTAGCTACCAAAGGAATAAAAGAAGACTTAAAAGTGTCCCTTCATGCCAGCCAATATGACTGCTTCTCCTAAATGACACTTTCTCAATGAATAGCAGCATTATTTACCCTGTGGACCAAGTTAGGAGCATCTAGTCTTTTTTCTAAATCACCTTCTTCATCTCATCAAGTCACCATGTAGTGGAGAGTCTAAGACTATCCAATCAATTTGTGCACTGGCACCTGGGGAATATTTTAGAGATGCAAATTCAGTAAGTTTTCTCAACTCTTTATAATATTTCCATGCCTCTTTCTTCCCTTGGGGATAAAAATCTTTAATCCGATTTCTAAGAAATCTTTATTCTTCTGCCCATGCTGATTTACCATCCACTTCCTGCTTTTTCTAGAATGAACTGCTTGTAGTCTCCGAATGCATGATGGGCTTAGGCATGCATTTTTCTCTACATTCTATCTTGTATAAGATTTTTAAATATATTTGTTCTTTGCACTTGGAACACTCAACTTGGAGCTGTTCTACTCTTTCCCCCTACCTCTAAGATAAATTTATATCTGAGTTCTAAAATTCATATTAGCTATTACATCAATTCAGAAATATTTCTTCTCTTCCTTCTGGGATGGACATTAAATGTTCTCCTTTGACATCCTCATCATATCTATATTATAGAATTTATATACTGCACTCTGTTATTATCTCCAATTTACGAGAATAAAACTAAGAATCAGATAAGTTAAGCTGTTTAGTCAAGACCACCTAAAAAGATATAAATTAAATTGTACTGTTTAGTTTTCTGGCCTTCTTATTATGCTAATATCTAAGGGACAGAGAAAAACCCAAATCATAGCATACATAAAGTGACATAGTTCTAAAGGAAATTTTTAGATAGGAATTTCAAATGTTTTAAAAAGAAAGATAGCACTGTTTTGAAAAAAAAATATGAAACTGTAGTCAGAAACTTAACATGGAACATCCACTCCTCTCCCCAGCTTCCTGGGTGTAGCAGTTTGGAAAACATTGCCTTATTTATTTTTCTTGTAGTATCAGAAACAATACAAACCTGCATGCCTAACAAATCATCTGTGAGATAATGGCAAGGGGTTAGAAAGCTTAAGAAAAACAGGAAACAATCCCCATGGTACTTTAAATATTAATCAAAACAAGTTTTCCTTCAGAAGATTTATGGTGAAGCTAAGATCAACAGAATGAGTCATATCCAGTCCAGAATGCGCCAGGGGGAGGGGAGAGGAAAATGTCAGTTTACGATTCATTCTACTATTGGGAGGAAGGTTATACAATTATAACGAGTATAAATTACAGAAAGCACAACCGAATCATATAACATATGTTTGTACAAATTATTCACAAGTTCCATGACTTCGTTATTCAATCATATTTATTTCAGTCTTTTGGGATTATTTGTCCATGTGCCTGAAGCCAGTAAAAACAGGTGACAGAGAAGTTACAAGGAGTTCTGATTTTGAAATCACATTATTCTCCCCACCCCCCTTTTCAGGGAAGCTTTTATCTTGTAAGGTTTAAGAGGTTAAAATTTATAGTGAAGTGGATATAGCTTTAAAACACAACTCTGTTATTTACCAACTGGTGACCTTTGGCAATTTGCTTAATTTCACTAAGGTTAAATTTCTTCACTTCTGTAAATGTAAATAGCAATATCTACACCATATAATTGCTGCGAAGATGAATAAAACTAAATATCAATTACAAAGTGACAAAGAAGTGACACAAAACTCAAAATGGCTATGGAAAAGGAAATGCATTTATTGGTTTTCATAACTCTTAAGTGTAGCAATAATTCTGTTTCATAGGAAGCTTAATCCAGGTTCAAGTAATATTACTAGGTTTCAAGGTTCTGGTTATTTTCTCTATATATCCTTCTCTATATATCCTTTCTCTATATATCCTTTTTCTATATATCCTTCATGCAAGCACATTCACAGCCTTTTCCTCCATTTGTCATATAAAATGTTCTTGATGATTTTCATATCCCTTTCTATTTAATTTAGCCAGTAGAAAATTCAGTATAAAAGATAGATCTTGGTTTTAGATATATTTACCAAAAGTCTTAAGATTCACTTTTTTAAATGTAATTTTTTAAAGTTTATTTATCTGTGAAAGAGAGAGGGGTGGCAGAGAGAGACGGAGAGAGAGAGAACCCTAAGCAGGCTCGACACTGCCAATATTGAGCCAGGTGTGAAGCTCAAACTCACGAACCAAGATATCATGACCTGAGCTGAAACCAGGAGTCTGAGGCTTAACAGACTGAGCCACCCAGGACCGCCCCCCCCCCCCATAAGATTCACTTTAATTAACTGTCTTAGGTTATATGCTGTCCTTAGAACCATTTACCATCACTAATTGAATAATACAGTGACCTGATTAAGTTGGGCCTGACTCACATTCTCCATCCTAGAGCAAATGATTGACAGGTCTCCTTTCTGGATGTCATGAGCTGAGAGGGAGGGATGAATCTCTGGATAAAAATTAGAAAGACTGAAGAACTGTTCCAGAACGAGAGTGAATGGGGTCCTGAGTGTGGCTGGTGAATAACCAAAATTCCTCTCTCTGCTAAAGATGTGTTAATCAGAAGTAATTTTAGGGGTGACTGGGTGGCTCAGTCTGTGGAAAGTCCGACTTCAGCTCAGGTCATGATCTCACGGTTTGTGCATTCCAGCCTGCCATTGGGCTCTGTGCTGACAGCTTGGAGCCTGGAGCCTGTTTCAGATTCTGTGTCTTCCTTGAGTGGATTCATGTGTCTTCCATGAGTGGAAACCCCTCTTCCACTCATGCTTGCTCTCTCTCTCTCTCTCTCAAAAACAAACGTTAAATTTTTTTAAATAAATAAATAACAATTAAAAAGAAAAAGAAATACTTTTAAATCTTCTGGTTTATGACCCAATAAATACGGTAAGTCTGTGTTTCCAATCACATGATGTAGTGAGTGCGCAGGCTCAAATAAGACCGTTGTGTGAATAATTTGGCATGAGTGTGCCTGGTACTGGCTAACTAATAGAACTGTTTGGAGATTTAACAACAAATCGAGTTGGTAGGTTTTTTTTTTTTAATTTTGTTTTTCCTTTTCAATTTTTTATTTAAATTCTAGTTAGTTAACATACAGTGCAACATTGGTTTCAGGAGAGTTGGTCGTTTTTAAGTACAATAGTGCCATAATGGAATTTCAGTCACACTAGTTATTTACAGTGGCACAGATCCACCCATAACGAAGAAGAATTAACTGACATCTAAACAAATTTAAGGCACTTATGTGGATAACATACTTCCTGAGGCTATCTGTGTTTCTTGCTTGGGTAGTAGGAAAGACTGGGAAACATTCTCTGGACTTACAAATAATTTGGGAGGTTGGATTGTGTTTTGGGACCATCTGGGGAAGTATAATTTTTCCTATTTTGACCAAAATTTGAGTTCTATGGAAGAAAATATAGCATGATTCAAATTCAATATACCTTTCTTGCCAAAAAGGTAAATGGCAAGAAAGGTTTTCACTTGTTATTTTCATAAAATAGTTTCTTTAAGGAAAGAAATATGTCCTTAGATTCTCAGACATGGACATCAAACCATCATTGGGTAAGCCATTTGGTTGTGTGTCCAAGAGACACTTGACAATTTTAACCATCAGGCACTGCACTGAACTTTCTGGTTCCTCTCAGAGAGGGTTGAGAACATGATCCTACTCAGGTATTCCTTTGTGGCTTAAAGGACAAATGATAGCTAAAAGTTGTTCGTGTTCAAAAGACTTGAACTATCACTGAGTCCTGCTCCAGATGGAAAACAGCATGGAAGCTTTAAGGCATTTTCAGAAATGCAAATGCTTCTTCAGTGTCTGTTTTGACTTGACAACTACTTCAACATGGAGTTTTGACTTTGGAAATTTAGATCTACCACTATTTACCATAAGTTGACAGAAGCTCTATGCTGTCTACATAAAGATTTCACTTTTCTAGGTCACTGAGGCACAGTTTAGAGAAGTTATTTCTTTTGGTATGATGGAGGGTACTCTGGAGGACTAGAAGCAGGAAATTATTCACATGGTTGAACATTGTGTGCTAAGGGAGTAATATGCTCATTTCAGTCCCCTCCAGGATCAGCCCAAGTGTAAGAGGATATCTCATAGATTTATCGGTCAGTGTTAGCAAAGGGCACTGAGGAAACTGCTAAAATTAAATTAGAATTTTCTAATTCAGCCTGGCCAATTAAAACCGATTATCATATTACCTTGCAGTTTCATAAAGGTTTGTTTCTAAATATATTAAACTGTCCTTTGAGTATTAATTAAAGAACACTCACAACTCACTTAAGAGATTTTATCTTTTTATGCTACGGCTATATATAGAATATATATTTATTTTCATGAAGAAACTTTAAGCAAAAAGAACCATAGCAGTTTGTGCACTGGTCATTGGTGAGTCAGAGGCCAAGGAAGAAACAGGGCTCTTGACTGCTGTTTTGTTCTGTGCTGGTGATTACAGTCTAAACTGCTTCCTTATATCCTGCTCTTGTTTTCTGACATTGAAAAGAAAAAAAAAAGTCAACAAACACATACTTAAAATCTGAGCCATTAAAATCACTCCTTTTTTAAAGTATTATATGTATTCTTGTTTTATCTTAATCATTAAGCGTGACTACTTTTAAATCAATCTTTCAGAATGTGATGGGAGATTGACCACATTGAGGTCAAGTGCATCGATGAGGGTTTAGAACAAAGACCTTCTGCCTTGAGCACACCTCCCCTAGTCCTCCCCCCCAAACCCCGCCCCCAGAAGCCCACACTGAGAGGCAGAGACTACAGCCATTCCCCCCCCACCGCCCCCGTGACTCTTACCCCAGCCGCTGAGTAGTAAGAAAAGCACTTAAGAAAGATGAAAAGTGATTCTGACATTTTGCCCAGATGTTGATTAACAGCTAGAGACAGTACAAATAAAAATGTTTAATCACAGTTTTAAAGGAGCGATATAAATACAACACCATCTGACCTTTGGAGAAAAGGAAAAAAAAATGACCTTTGCAGTGTGCAGTTTTTACCTTTATCACAAAAGCCACACCTCTTTAATGTGTTGTGTGCTGGCTGTAGTCTAGAATAACTTTCTTCTTGCTTGTGTCTGTAAAAAATATTAGAGTTTAATTTTTGTGACAACCCATTTTAGGCACAAGGATGTGCCAAGTAACTCAAATCAAATATTTTTATATTGTCTATTGTACATCAAATGTACCGCAAAAAGTTCAACTTTTCTTCAGAAATTCCATTGTATGTTATTTGTCCAATATGAAAAAAAATACTTAAACAATTCTGTATGTATATTGACCTCTAAGAGAGCCTGCTGTGGCAAACTTTATAATGCAGTGGTCTGAAAAGTACAATTAATTTTTTCTTAAGAACTAACAAACAAAACAAACCCTTTCACAGATCCTGAACTACCCCACCCACCATTCTTTATAGCTACAGTTAATGACTTCCCCAATTCTCTTCATGTCCTGCTCTCCTCCTGTAACCTCGTTAATGAAAAATAGAAGTGATATTTTACTGTTTTATATCTATGTATTTCAAGATGCAGTCTTGTCAAAATGCACATTAAAAACTCTTTATTTGCCTCAGTTGAGTTGTTTGAATTGTGTATACAACCATTTGTAATGACCCGGCTCTCTACATGTGCATTAACTTGAAAAGAACCCTTCCCTCATCCCCAGTTGCTGGACACAGTTTTTCATGACAATTTTTTTTTCAAGAAATAGATTCAAGAGTTAGAAGAGTGAAATATGATGCATATATTCTCCCTGAGTCAATACTCCCCAAAATGAATCTCACAAAAAACTCCTTGAAAGTAATATGTAACTCTAAATGTCAGCAAGCCTTATTATCTTTCCTAAGGTCTTGGTCATTGGGGGTACCAAAGAGTGGTCTAGTTGAATTGCTTCATAAAATTGCTTAATCTTAGAAGAAGGGACTCTTTCAAAAATACCACTTTATGAACACAATTCCATTACAACCGAAAAGACACACAGAATAAGCAATTCTGTTAAAACAAACTTAATGATCACATGCTGCTCTTCCTCAAAGCTGGCTCATCTAGTAAAATAAAGTGTTATTTTATTCAAGCCCCCACCCCTTTTTCTTAAAGGTTTATTTATTTGGGGGAGAAAGAGCGCAAGTGGGAGAGGGGCAGAGAGAAGGGTACGGAGGATCTCAAGTGGCCTCTGCGCTGACAGAGGCAAGCCCTAAGCGAGGCTGGAAGTCAGGAACTGTGAGATCGTGACCTGAGCCCAAACCAGATGCTCAACTGACTGAGCCATCCAGGTGCCCGTTCAAGCCTTATTTTAACTCTTGGCCCCAACTAGAAATGGAACCCAGAATGGGCTTTTAGAAATCTCTGAACACGAAAAGGTTAGGAATGCTCATAGACTTTACATGGGAAGCTCATTTGTTCGGCCAGGTAGTCGTCCTTCACATTCCTTAACACTCCTGTTTCCTTATCCCCTCCCGTCATTCTCATCTGAGTCAATGCACAGTGATGGGCTTGGAGACACAATTATCTGTCATTAGCTTAAAGCTATTTATGCTTAGTAGGATTTGCAATATCCTTCTTCATAAAGGAGCCACCACCATTGTTGCTGTGTGTGTATTTAATGTGCATCATTACAAAGGGACCATCTGTGCTATTAGGTTAAGTAAGTAGACAGGTCTTGTGGCTACTAAAGTATCTATTGCAACCCTGAAGGTGAAGGAAGAGGGGGTGAGAAAACTTAGTTGTTATCATACAACAGCGATATTTGAGGAAATAGGTATTGATAGGGAAAGGAAATAGAAGAAGATGAATATTACAATCATGGTTTAAAGAGAAGCATTTATTTCATGTACTTCACACTGAATATTGATTCGGGGTAGTGTTTTTATCACACCCAATATCACTTGTCCCAAATCCTTTAATCCAGAATTCTTGCTCATTTGGCTATCTGTACACTTTCTGTTTCTCTTACAACGGACTGCCCTTCTCCTTTCTCTGTCACTCCACAGCAAATGCTTATCCGATAACAAAAGGGACTAATGATGGGTGTCATTGTAGGCCAAGTGATATGAAGGCATTTCTAGCAAGATAGAGGGAGCAAGAGCTTCAAGATTGGGAAGACAGAATTTCCTTGGAACTTATAGTACATGAAACCGGAGAGAGAACAGAACGCTAGGATTGACGGGTTCGTGGACCCTCAGCCCCAGATGGCTCTGGTTTACCCTGAGCAGAAGCAGTATGCTGCTGAGAGGGAGCCTGTTCATTTTCCACTTGAATGGAATCTGAAAGCACAAAAATCTCACAAGAAACTTGAGTCTCACAAGGTTTCAAACCAAATTTTGCAGATTCAGGAGTGAAGTCAACTGAACTTGATAAAATTGTGTGCTTTGGTTTTTTTCCCCATCTCTCCAAATGAACCATCTGTGCTATTATATCAAGTACAGGGAGAGAATCATGTCTTACTCAACCTCTCCCAGATCCCTAGTTAGCAGCCATCCACATGCATTCTGTCGAGGGTGGGGAATGACATTTACCTCCTTTTCTGTTCACTGTCACCTGTCTCTTGACCTCATGGAGGCTGATTACTCCTTGATAAGTATTCTCTTTCTCACTACTCCCCTAGACTGTATTAAATTGATGTGGAGTTTGTCCCTGTGTTGCCTCAGGAAAAGGTGCCACGTGCTCATTGACACTGGTTCTGTTCTTTGCCACTTGATAGGATGAAAGGCTTACTCACTGGCAACTGGCAGGTTTTCCGGAGAACAGTGGGCAGGGCACCAAGTGCGTGATAGACTCAGTTCCTGGGCTTCATAGGCTTCATTAGCAGGACACTTAAAATTACTCCTTTTATCTTTACTTAAACCCCGCTGGGTTCCTTTCTCTCATTTTTTTGAATGTCTGATTACATATTTAAATTTTGAATTTAGCTTGATATTATTCATGCATTTTTGTCTTAGCCAAAACAGTAGTGAATTTGGGGTTAGATACTCTAAATACATTTCTTTTCTCTTTTTTTATTCCTTTGGAATTTGCTATGATGTAATTGTTGTGCTTGGTAGATAAAGATGTTCAACATGCTTAATTGTATCTAATGTATGATAATTTCCCCCTCAGCCACGTCTTCATATTTTTCCTCATCCTTTGCAGGTACAACACCAGAGAAGTTCTGTTAAATAAATAAAAGAGCGTTTGTCATGTGTCAGCCGTTGTTTTAAGACCTTTATCGTGTATTAAGTCATGTGATGCTCCAAACTATCCAATAAATAGGGACCATGGTTATTCTCCACATGAAGGTTAAGTACTTTGACCATTCTTGTCACATGCTAGTGACAAGAATTCCACTCAAGCAGCTGCTATAGAAGTTGTGCCTTTAACCACTGTACCCTGCTGCCTCTCGAGCCCTATCATTTCTTTCAGGAATAATTTATTTTAGCCCTCTGTAAAGTGTTCTGGGAGGTTTCGTCTAGGACTTGTTACAGGAGGACACAATCCTCTTGTGTTCTTTTAACTGGCTGATTCCACGGGAACAGGTAAGGAAATCTCTGTGAGGTAAGGAAATCTCTTGAAATCAAGTGGTACGAGAAAGCTCTTGTCACAAACACAATCCATTAAAAACCACATGCACCAGTTCGAGCCCCGCGTCAGGCTCTGGGCTGATGGCTCAGAGCCTGGAGCCTGTTTCCGATTCTGTGTCTCCCTCTCTCTCTGCCCCTCCCCCGTTCATGCTCTGTCTCTCTCTGTCCCCAAAATAAATAAACTTTGAAAAAAAAAAAAACCACATGCACCAACTCCACTTACACAGACCACGCAATAGGACTTATTTTTCCCCAGATCATTGTAGACAACTATCCAAATCAGCAAGACAAGAGCTAAGTTGACAGAATAAAAAGTGGTTTGCATTGAAAAGAAGAGTGGAAGGTAAATTTGTACTGTATACCTTCACTTAAATAATTTCTGCAGGCTTTGTTATTATTGAAGGAATGTAGGGGATGAGAGAATTTCAGAATGAGATGTTAAAATTAAGCTTGAGATCATACTGCCTTGACTGCTCCTTCTGTGATGTTGAGAAACAGATAACAAATTACCACGGGATATGTTGTGATTTCATGATGACACTTGCCTTTGATCTGTTGGTTGAGTCCCCCATCTGGTGGCTGAATTTCTCATGAATGCTGTGACAGAGGAGATTTTAGGTCTGACGTTAGCCACAAGCAGGGTTTTGTAACCCCAAGGGCCCTCAGAATGAGTTCTCTTTTACTTGGAATTTGTCTTTAGAAATATTAAATGTTTTTCTTTTATTTTGACCTTAGTGAATAATTACTTCCTGAAGGATTTAAAGTTTATACATCTTATACCACATTGCTGGGCTCTCTTCACAAATGTTTCTCAAACTGTGATATGGGACCAACTCATCAGCCGGGTGGTTTATGAAATGAAGATTTCTGGACCTCATCCTAGACCTACTTACTCCTCTGAGATGAATCCTTTGAGATGAAACTCAAGAACCTATATTTTAAATAAATATCACAGATGGGTTTTGCATACTAAGCAGAGAATCGGGAAAGGGTCTTAACTTGTCCTCTTTTTTTTGGCTATTGTTAATATTTTTCTGAGGTAGAGGAAAACTTTAAAATACTAAATAAATGAAAAATATTATGTAGCCATCAGTGAAGTAAAGAAGTTTTGTCTTCTCAAAAGGATTCTGCAGACAAGAGTATTGTCTGTACTTGTCCATAGCCATCAAATCTGACATAACTACTTTGGCAGCCACTTCAAACATTTTTGGAGGAAAGTATAAAATTATACTCTCTCTCTCTCTCTCCCTCTCTGTCTCTTTAATTTTTTTAATTACTTTTTTTTATATATTTTTATGTCAGTCACATTCCTCCATGCTCTTTCCTGGAAAAAAATCTGACAGAATTGTTGTGGACCTGCAGCCTTGCAAAATAGAAAATTTCTCCTCAGAGAATACTGTCTTTTTTTTTTTAATGTGACCTTTTTCTTTGAATCATTGCTTCCTATTTACCAGTACTGTCAGCAGGTGACATACTTTGTACAGGATGAAGTGACAGAGGCTGGCACTAACCTGGTGAACCCTGCACATAACTTAGGATGCAAATCCAAACATTTGAGAGGAGGTCTGCCAATCAAAAAATCTTTTGAGTGTACTAACAGATAGTCTTTTTCTCTTTGAACAGAGGACCTGAGCTATACTTGTGTCAGCTGGATGCCTTTCCTTGTTTCTCTCTTACGATTCCATCGTAAACAGCAGATACTTTAGGGTGATGAAAACACATTCACATCAGTGTGAATTAGAAAAAAAAAAGGCCTTTTAATTTCAGTCTACCTGTTTCACAAAATAACACAAAAGAAAACATAAATATGCATTAACTTTAACAACAACAGAAAATCATCTGCATAGAGAGTTACACATTCTTTCTGTACTGCCATTGATTTCCAGTCTAAGTCAACATTCCTGTAAAGCTTTGTAAAATGATTTTCTTTTTTTAAATTATTTTTAAAATATAATTTATTGTCATATTGGCTTACATACAACACCCAGTGCTCATCCCATCAAGTGCCCTTCTCAGTGTCCATCACCCACTTTCCCCTCTCCCCACCCCCCATCAACCCTCACTTTGTTCTCTGTATTTAAGAGTCTTTTATGATAAAGAAGATGTGGTTTATATATACAAGGGAGCACTACTTGGCAATGAGAAAGAATGAAATCATGCCATTTGCAGCAACATGTATAGAACTGGAGGGTATTATACTAAGTGAAATAAGTCAGTCGGAGAAAGACAGATATCGTATGTTTTCACTCACATGTGGATCTTGAGAATCTTAACAGAAGACCATGGGGTAGGGAAGGGGAAAAAATAGTTACAAACAGAGAGGGAGGAGGGCAAATGATTTCTAAGTCGGTAATTTTCTTGGCCAATGACTCTGCATTAGAGGTAGCTGATTCTATCTGGCCTTTGAAATCTGGGCGTAGTCACATGACTACATATTCCTCCCATTGTTTGTTTACTTTCACCTCTTGTAGATGTGATGGGATGCCGTTGACTACAGGAGCATCGTATCCGAAATTAAAATTTCCACGGACATGAATATTCAGTGGATATATTGTGGTCAAGGCTTAGGGAATGAATAAACTACAGAGTAATTTGTAATTGATATTTATTTAAATTGAAATTTAATGACTAGATATTCTAAAAGGATAAAATAATACGTAAAGATAAAACTGGATTATTGAGGATTTCCTACATCATGAGTTTCTTGAACGATTGTCTCATTTATCTTCGTTTATCCCTGTAGTAGAACACATTGTCTAGAATTCAGAATACTGAAACCAACAACTTGAGCTTGCAAGCTAGTTCTGTTACTTATTATATGTGTTTGGTTAAGTTACTGAAGTCCTGCCATGTACACACTGGGAATAATAATAGTACTTATCTCCTAGGGTCTGTAAGCATTGAATGACATAATAAATGTAACACTTGACATTCTTCTTCACATATTCTAAACTTCAATATTAATTATGCTATTTATCAGTACAGAATGAAAAGGGTTAATATTTAAATCAAGGAGGGTTTTTTTTAATGTTGGTTTTTGAAAGAGAGAGAGAGCACGACACTAGTGGGAATGGAGCAGAGATAGAGGGAACAGTGGATCCAAAGCGGGCTCTGTGCTGGCCGCAGAGAGCCTGACATGGGGCCTGAACTCACAAACTGTGAGATTGTGACCTAAACTGAATTTGGATGCTCAACCACCTGAGCTGCCCAGGTGCCCCTAAAACAAGATTTTAAGACTGTCAGATATACTCTAATCTGTCTTGGCTCTGGATTTTCCGCAATTGTTCGCTGATTCCACATTCTTTTGCTCACCTTGATCTTTCTGATTGAAATGCCTTTTATAACTATTTCCTAGTGTCCCTCATACAGGCAAATTCTTATTTATTATCAAAACATGGAGAATAAAGACTAGAAAAAATAGAAAAAAACACATTGTTCTCACAAGCTTGAACTTGGAAATCAACACAATGCATGATGATAAAGCCTACAAGGTTACCTTAAAGGTAGAGACTAGTTCCTATGTCACCAACACTTGACTCCAACTTAGTGATTCCCCCCGCCCCCACCCCTTCGAAAAAAAGTAACTTTGCTCCCAAAAGGTTATTTGGCAACATCTAGAGCCATTTTTTTTTCTCACAACTTGGGAGACAGTTAACTCTACTAGAAGACAGAGATGCGGGTAAACATCCTACAATGCACTTCGCAGCTCCCATAACAAGTAAATATTCAGCTTAAAATGTCAGTAGTGCTGAGATTGAGTAACCTTCCAACCCAATAATGCATATGTATCTAAATAATGAATATAATTTCCAGAAGAGATATTTATAAACCATGGAAGTATACAAAAAGAGAATCACAGAGGCAAATGTTTTGAGTGCCCGGGGCGCCTGGGTGGCTAAGTCAGTTAAACGTCCGACTTGGGCTCAGGTCACTATCTCCCGGTTCTTGGATTTGAGCCCCGCATCAAGCTCTGTGCTGACAGCTTGGAGCCTGGAGCTGCTGAGGATTCTGTGTCTCCCTCTCTCTCTGTCCCTCCCCCACTGGTGCTCTGTCTCTCTCTCTCTCTCTCTCTCTCTTTCTCAAAAATAAATAAAATGTAAAAAAATAAAAATTAAAAAAAATATTTTGAGTGTCCAACCAATTATCTTCCTGGGGCTAAGTTAGCCTCTGAGATGGACATAATGTCTTTATCCTCCTGGTAGCTGCTCCAGTCTTGTAGAAAGGCACCATTTGAATTCTAAAATGACTGTTTCTAATTCCATACTCATCAAGAAATCTACCAATATGGATTTTTTATAGTTTGTATGGAAAAGATGTCTTTGATAACTTGTGTCTTTCAAGATATTGGACCATTTCCTATAAGGTGTCAAAGTTACTGGCATAAATTTGTTCAAAATATTTTCTTATTATCCTCTTAATATCTGTAGAGTCTATAGTAACATCACCTCGCACATTCCTTATATTGTAACTTTTTTTTCCTTCTTTTTTTTTTTTTGATCAGTCTGGCTAGAGTTTATCAGTTTTATTAACCTCAAAAAGTCAGCTTTTGGTTCCATCAATTTTCCTTATTTTTTCCTTTTCTTTTTTAAACATTTATTTCATTGATTTCACTATTATCTTTCTTTCTCCTACTTACTTTGAAGTTAATGTGCTCTTCTTCCTCCAGTTTAAGGTAAAAGCCAAGATTATTGATTTGATACTGTTCTTTTGTATTATAAGAATTCAGTGATACAAACTTTCCTCGAAGAACCACTTTAGTGGCATCCCACAAATTTTGAAACATTGTGTTTTCATTTTCACTCAGACAAAATAATCTTTAATGTCTCTTTCACATCTTTGACCCATGAGTATTTACAGTATGCTCTTTAATTTACAAATATTGAGGAATTTATCAGAAATCTTTCTATTTTTGATTTCTAAATATTCCAATTGTAATCACAAAGCATACTTTTAATGGCTTGAATATTTTAAAATGTATTAAGATTTCTTTTGTGGTTCAAGATATGATCAATCTTGTCCAGTGTATGCAGTGGAAAAGTATGTATATTCTCTAGTGTTGTGTAGGGTGTTCTTTAAATAAATGTCATTGAGTAACATAGTGAATAGTTTTGCTCACTGTTCACTTCATAACAGTTGAATTGTCAAGGTAGATATTAAATTGTAGGCTCCTGTCTAGGAAACCAACCTGCCTAGTCCAGCCAGTCTCTTCTTTTTTTCGTATTCACCATTTTAGGAAATTCCAGTCCAGCCTTCCCCATGATTCAACCCAATGTTAACTATTTGAAGAAGCCTTCTTGCTTTCTTCGAATAGCATAAGAACTAATAGTATTGTTTATATTGATAGCATATTTAATTTTGTATATATTTATTTTCATGTTCTATTGTACCTTGAAAATAAAGACTAGTTCTTATCTATGTGCATATTCATAGCAGATGGTAAAGAACTTGGAATATGGCATGTGTTAAAACAGTGGAATAGAATTGTTATCTCTTAAAGCTTTGTGTTAATCGTAATTCATTTGCACAAAAATTGATCTTCCTTTGATTAAATAGATTCCTTCTAAAGTATTCCAAACCAGTGACCAACCATCATTACTTTGAACACTTCTAATAATTTGCAACTTGTTATTCCTAGAACTAACTTAATTTATGCTTTGAGAGTTCTATTAACTTTTTTCCCTAGGTTATATTAAAACCTGCCTTGTTGTTATCTGCATCTAGAAAAAAAGATGCACCTTCTTGTTTTGTTTTTTCTTCCTCGATTCTCTTTGCCATTTTCTTGTCATGCTAAGAATTTACTGTCCTTTCATGCATTTCTTCTCTATGACATGGCCTAGTGACCATCACCATTGTAGTTATTTTACACCATGTGTAGATGCATACTTCAGGTTGTCAAAGCATATTCTGTGGTATACATAAATGTAACCAGTTTCCTATATCTGGGCCAATCATAACTTCTCTTGTACTGAACCCTATGCTTCTGTATGATAGTCACAGAAAGAGTGAATAGTGGGACAGATGAAGAAATGAGGGGCTGTCTATTTTTCTAACACTTATCTAGAGATATTATGCACGTTTCTGCAGGTTGTTCACTGCACAAGGGTGTCCCCCTAAAGAAAAAAGTGAAGAATAAAGCCAAATTGGGGCGCCTGGGTGGTGCAGTCGGTTAAGCGTCCGACTTCAGCCAGGTCATGATCTTGCGGTCCGTGAGTTCGAGCCCTGCGTCGGGCTCTGGGCTGATGGCTCAGAGCCTGGAGCCTGTTTCCGATTCTGTGTCTCCCTCTCTCTCTGCCCCTCCCCCGTTCATGCTCTGTCTCTCTCTGTCCCAAAAATAAATAAACGTTGAAAAAAAAATAAAGCCAAATTACCACTCTGTTGGTCAAGTCTTTTACTCAGTTGTGGGGTTGTGTCTGTCCAGCGTAAAAAGTGCCTTCTGATGGAGCCACGCTGTGCTCTTAGGGTTTGCATCTATCTGGAGAGAGACACCCTTGACCAATTATCACAACAATGCTGTGTTGTATATTTTCATCTCAGCCCTCTTCGCATCCACCCCTCACATCACAGATGATGAAATTGATGTCTAAAGTGGCGACCTCAAGCCACACAAGTCATGAATATTTTGCACAAAATGTACTATGGAAATCATATGCTGAATGAATTTTCTTATTTTAGCTTTTGCCTATATTTGTTCCAAATGCTCATTTAAGCAAGACTTTATGAACTTAGATTATGTTTCCTATAACATGTGTCCGATGCTGTAAAATAATCTCTAATCCTAATAACTTGAACATGAAGTTGTTAGATGGGAAAGTGCAGAACGCAGATATTATCAGCATTAAGGGTACACATGATGGCTTCAGGCAGGTTGATTCACTGTTATGGTTAAAACCATATTTCATCTTAAGACAGCTTCACTATGGTGGGTTAGTGAACACAGATCATATACTGTAATAATTTTTACCATAGGGTTCATAGAGACATCAGAATAAAAGTGGACATCACATCATACTCAACCAAGAAGTTACAAAGTAAAATGTATTAAAAATTAATTTTCTGAATTCCATTGTATTTGCCATATTAACTTTATGTATCATTTCATTTTCTTTCTGCTATAAAATTCATTAATTTTAATCCAGGATTAACACAATAAGAAGAGAGAAATTGGTTTTCTGTAGCATCTTCCACACTCAAAGTATCCTAATGTGCTTTATAAATAATGAATGAGATACTGTTAGAGTAAGGAGTTGGTAGGCAAACAGAGTAACCATTGTACAAACTGGTGATAACTCTCAAAAAAAAAAAAAGATAAATACGAAAATGAAAGCACTTTCATGCCGTCTTTTTTTCCTCTAAGTTTTGGTGAAATTTTTAAGTAAGTTGTTATCTGGGAGTAAATGTCATGTCTAAAGAGAGGGATCAGAGAATGACTATTAGAAAATTCATTAATCAGGGTTGTATTTGTAAGTCATAATAATCATTTATTAGCCTAAGTAAGACTCCTGAGGTTTTTCACTTCTAAAACTTATCCTTCTATAATGAAAAAAAAAAATGGGCTCGAGGTTGAAACCTCAACCAAGCAATGGAAGATAGTTTAGAACCCCTAGAGCCCATTTAATTCAAGCATAGTATCTTTTCCTACAGGCAATAATATATATATATATTAAACTCAAATGAATTTACCCCAAATATTTTTTTGAGTTGGAAACAGAACTCAAACCCAAACAAACCCTATCTTATTAGGCCTCAGTATGTTTCTCTCTAGTCAACAATTTGAGGAAATATGGCAGGAGCTTGAACACCATGATGAATGAGGAAGCCACAGGTGAACCTGGCGGGGGGGGGGGGGGGGGGGGCGGAGTTCCTTTACTTTCTAGACAAAGCTTCTTGAATCCTTAAATTTACTGTCTTTAAAGGCTCCTTGCAAGTTAAAGAAATTTAATTTGCCATTTCTTCTTTGGAAACGTAACTCAACTGTTGGAAGCCTGTCTACTGTTTCAAAGTAGAAAAATGTCATATGGGGAGGGAAGATTAGACAGGACAATATTTTTCTACATCTGTATGTGTTAATTTAGAAAGCTAATTCATTAGCTGCCAGAGGCCTTATCTGAGGGAAGGGGTGAGTCCAAAAGGAATTCTAGCTGTGTGGGCAGAAGCTGAGTAGAAGTCAGACTGGATCAGTCTTGACTGATATTCAAGTGAGTGAAAGTGCTTGTAATCTAAGAGGTGTGCATTGCAGTTGAAGACAGGAGCCACATGGGTTGTAGAGGAATTATCTCAGAGAACATGTCCCTGGAGCAAAAGGGAAGTCAGACAAGAAGATGGGAGAAGAGTTCCAAAGCTGAGATGCTCAAAACCAGATCCTGGGGCAAACTGGGAGTCAGACACAGAAAATATATAGAGAGGATGTGGTTGGAGTGATTCAAGTACAGTGGTGATCTAGGGTCAGCAAATTTCTGTAAAGGGATAATGAGTAAATGTTTTATGCTTTGTGAAACATGTGGTCTCTATGGCCTATACTCTGCCACTGCAGGACCATAGATAATGCCTAAGTGAATACCGCATGTGGCTGTGTTCCAGTGACACCTTACTTGCATAGAGAGATGACACTCTGCCTTTGGCCCACAGGCCTTAGATGGTCAACCTTTGACACGAACAACAGTGCTGATTTAAGATAATCCATAGTCAGACAATAATCATGTTATATGAGCAAGGGACACAGGGCACAGGTGGTGCATATAGACTCCTGGCACCTGGACACTCTTTGCTGAAGGCAGTGCTGCTGAAAGACTTGCATTGGGACTGGTCTTTGGAAAATGGGAGGCCTGGTATGGTCTTTGGGTATTGGAGACAAGGATTAACATAGATTCAAAACTTGAAGGGAAGAATGCCAAGGAAAAATGTACTCATTTTAAAACCTTATTCCTTACCTTATGGTCATCTATCCAGATAAGCATGGAGAACTCTTCCTGAATCCCAGGGAATGTATGTAGACAAATAATGTCTTTGTCACTTTGGTGGCTTTAGAGATTCTGTTTTGTGCTTTACATTTTAAGTTTTGATAACTGTATGCATCTCACTGTGGGTTAAGCTGCCTCATAGACAGAGCTACTAGCATGTTCTCCAGGATGTGTATTGCATTGTTGTTAGGAAGGGTATTTGATGAAATTGTGATATATACTAGTGACTATTTAAAGTAATATGCTGCCTGACTGAAAATAGAATCAATGTGTAAACATATGTGTGTTTATGGGGTATGAGAATATACAACCAAACTTCACCAACTGGGGAAGAAAAAAAATCAGTGCTCTGAGAGCAAGGAGAGAACAGGGACATTAGTAAGGTCATCAGTCTCTATCTGAGCTTTAAAACAAACTCCAAATGGAGGAATAGTCAAATATATTTTTTGACGCCTGGAGGCAAACAAAGAATTTTTATGTAGGGATTTTTTTTAAATACCAACTTTGAGTTATTGTTAAAGTATTTTTTATCTTTAAAGGTCTTTTAGATATTTGTGTGTTTTATTCATAAAACAATGCATATATATTCTCTATTTCATTTTTTGTTGTTTCAGCTGCAATAATTCTAAGTGATATCTAGAGTCATATCATCCACTCTTACAGAATTACGTCAAGGTGTTGGAAAGAACTGTAGGTTTTCTTAAGGTCTTTCTCACAAATTATGTTTCTCCCTAGAAAGAAAACTTTCCTTAGTATGCCAACACTTTAGTCCATTCCATTTAAATGACTTTAATTTGTATAAATCATCATTGCCATTATAATCATCATCATCACTATTTATCATATCAGACATGGGTAAAGTGCCTTGATACATTACATCTCTTAGCATTTACAATGATTCAGGGAAAGAGATGAGAACACGAGATTTAGAGAGATTAAGTACCATGGTCACCATTTGGCATACAGCAGAGCTAGGATTTGAAACCAAATCCAACTGACTCCCATTATCTTTATACATAATAATCCATAAATACATACATATATGTAGTGTAACTAATACCAAAAATTGTAATATGAATACTAATTGCTAACATTTACTGAGCACTTAGCCATTAATTGAGATAGAACTCTGAATCTGATGCTTTTTCTATTACAATGCAATCTTAAATCATCAGCTTATTATGTAGAACTCCATATTTTTGCTTCTGATTTTCAGAGTTGACTTCAGTATCAGTGATGGTTGCATTATTTAGCATGGTCCAAAATGTGTCTGGCTTAGTAACTAAATCCTTCTTTCCCTACTTTATTTTGCTTCCCAGGCAGCATATAGGAATTTGTTTTTAGTGAACACAGAGCCATGCCTCCTGCAATAGTTTAGTCTTCATTTGCCATTTACATTCTGTAAAGAAAGACTATGTTGTTGATAACGCCCTTCAATGCTAGGAGAGAAAATCAGACAGCTTCTTTCGAATATAAATCTTTTCTCTTTTATGTTCACACATTTATTGGGCTAATATTTCATGAGCATATATAATGTACAAGGTGCTAGGCTAGGGCCAAATTGGGTAGTGAACAAACAGGTTAAGTCCCTACTCTAGCAAGGTTTAAATTTTGGTGCATAAAGAGAGACAATAAATGAATCAATGAATAAATCCATATTATTTCTGGTGGTAACAAGTACTATGAAGAAACAAAAGGAAGAATAAGAAGTAGAAATTGACAAAGCTGGATGGAGATGTGATATTTTGGCTGTCTTGCTCCAATCCCCTAATTTACTTATGTAGGGAATCTTGCATACATGGGGTCTAAATAAATTTGAACTGTCTTGTCTGCGATTCTCTAGGGGCTTCTTAAATATGCATTTCTTTCTCCGTAACCTTTTTCATTTTCCTCTAGGACATCGACTTTGAAATGTTGTGAATAATGCAATTTAAGATGGAACTGCATACAGGAAAGTGGGCCGGAAAATCTGCAATGTCCTATAGCTGTCCAAAGAAACATACTTTTAATGGTTTTTCAATGCTCATAAAAAATGAGCAGCCGGGGCTTCAGATTTCCCCATCTAGGAGTTACATGATTGAAATCCCACATTCCCACCCAAGGAGAAATTGTGGTTAAAAGTTTTCATGTGTGTGCATATGTGTGTGTATGTGCGTGTACGTGTTACGTGGCTGTTTGACTCCAGCTGGAATATAGATTTGGTCCTAAGTCAGAAGAGAGCAATAAGATTGTTTTAAGGTTATTGATTTTTAAAGATGGCAGGGGAGAAATTCTGGGCCATTACATTCTTGAGTCCTAAAGTGAGAAACCTGTCATAAGAAAACAGGATTCAATAGTATCTGAGCGGGTTTGGAGATTGATGGAGGAACCTAGAAAATTATAAACAGTAGAGCATGGAGGTACATCATTCCAACTAGGGATGGCATTTGAATGGTGCCATTAATGTGCAATGATCTCTGAGTAAAGGACCTGGAGCCAACATTAACCATAATGATTCACAGAAGTGAAAATACTCGTGTCCAGGTGCAAAATCAACATTCCTTAAGAAATCTGTTGAGTAACTCCAGATGTTTGTATTGAGGTTCCCTTGTAATGAATGTCACTTTTCCAGTTTTTAACAACCTTAGACCTCATATGGGCCTATCTTAAAGCAACTTTGGTTTTTTGTTTGTTCTGAAAAGCAACTGAATGCTTATATCTGTGGTAATTCAAATTTAACAAATAAAGGTAGACATGATGTGTTGATACTTTTATTAGCCCAAAACTTTGGAATTTTAGTTTAAACTAAAATCATGGAGTGTAAATTAACTTGTATTCAGAAAAAATATTTCATAGGATTTCATAGGAGAACTGGTTCTATGGGGGAAGGATAGAAGGGAATTTATAAAGACACCATATCTCCAAGGATGTTAAATTGCCATAATATGAAAAATTAATAGTTAACAAAAGAACATTATTTTAAAATACTAAGGAAATTAATTTTTAAAAACTCTCCCATTCCTGAGATATTTGGAGAAAAATGTTTAATGCATAAACTAAGCAGGGGTACATTTGTTTCTGTTTTGAATGTTCTCCCATGGAGGTTTGGCCTATCTTTTACACATACAAATATAAGCTGCCAGGAATCCTTAGGCACTAAAGAGGATTCGAGGTACTTCAACATGGAGGTAAAGCTTATAAATACAGGACATTAAAAGTCAGGAAAATATATCACCAGAGCCCAATGTGGATAAAGAATCTAATACCATACAACCTTAAGGTTTTTTATAAAATCCCGAACTGTAAAATATCATTTACAAAGTAAGGAGACATTCACATTTTTTTGGAAAGCCCTAAAAAAGAAAAAAAATAACTAAAACACATAAACACACAAAATTCTATTATTGTCATGTTCTGAAAAATGTGGGAGATAAAAGCCATCCAGAATGTAATGTTGATATCCTGTTTATTGAAGTATAGCACTAGAAATTTTTTCACCAAGGATTTTGTATTAAGGAAAGTTATATTTGAAGAAATTAAATTAAAAGACATAATATAGGACAATGGAAAAGCTACTCTCAAGTTTCTCTTACTTGTTTTAGCCTGCTTGTTGTTGATGGATATGTTAGACATGCAAGTTTTCATTTTTCTAGTTTTTAACTAAATCCTTGTATAAAATAAGGCATTTGTATTTAAAGGATAACTTTGCTAATTAACCAACCTTATAGGAATAGTGAAATTATAAAGAGTGTATTTCACATTTAGAGTGAAGATATCATATCTAGAGTTTTAAAATGAAAACAAAAGAAGAGTAAAAAAATGTCTACAGGGGTTCCTGGGTGGCTCAGTCGGTTAAGCATCTGACTTTTGGTTTAGGCTCAGGTCATGATTTCACAGTTCGTGAGTTTGAGCCCCACGTTGGGCTCACTCAGAGCCCGCTACCCATCCTCTGTCCCCTTCTCTCTCTGTCCCTCCCCCACTCATGTTCTCTCTCTGCCCCTTCCCTGCTCATGTTCTCTCTCTCTCTCTCTCGAAAATAAACATTAAAAAAAGAATGTCTATGATTTAATGTAAATTACCATTACCAGCATGCATCATCCTTTTTCCTTGATTTAATGACTCATTAAAAATCTGTATATTTCTTTAAAAAATCTATTTCTAAGATTGACGATTTTTAAAAAAATCCAATTCTAGGATGAGAAAAGTATGCCTCTGTACCCAGCGGATTTACAAACTTGGATGAAAGGGAAGTACTAACAAATAATTTTTATTTTGTTGGTAAATGCTAAAAGATTGATGCTTAGGGAATTACAGAGGCATGAAGTTCGGCATATGATCTTTGCCTTATGGATATCAAGGAAGATTTTATGTGGAGGAGGTGATATTGAGTTGAACTTGAGTCACGCCTAGGGAGTTGGCCAAATGAAAGAGGGGCAGACAGGAATTGTAAGCAGAGAGAATAGTGATAAAGCTAGGAGCAGCAGAAATCTTATTTTCTATCTTGCCATGTTACCACATAATCACCTCAGTTCAAACCTTGGGTCAAATAAACTATTCTATTACTGAGGGAATATTTTATTATATTATAATGTTTGCTGAGCATCTAGTATGCACCTAGCACTATGCTGGAGGCTGGGGAGATATAGAGAGTCTGTAAAATCCTGTCCCTATTAACAAGGAAGTTAATTATCGAATGGAAAAAAATAGATCAGTTCAAGAAAAAAGTGCTAAGAATAATAAAAGTGATGCACAATTGAATCAAAGCAACTAAGACTTTGTATCTTATTGTAGCAAAGTTTTACTAAATTACAGGAAGATATTTCTCTTCATGCTTTGATAGGTAGAAGATGTTTGTTTCCCAAGCTTGATGTTTTGTTTTATACCCTGCTGATTTAAAATATGGGAAACATGCTCTGTGTTTAGAAAGCAACTTGTAGTCTGGGGCTGGAGGAGAGTGTTTTCCTATCCTACTTGGCCCCTTAGCTATTTACTTCCTCACTTGCTGCTGCTGAATTCTTCAGAATATTTTTATCAAATGGTCTTGTTCACTTGGTGACTCTGGGAGCAGAGAAGGATAACATGATAGTTCATGATCTTTACACGAGAGTTGTTGTTAAGAAAACAAAGTTAAATCACAGACGTGATACTTGTACTTGAAACAAGTTTGTTGTGCAGTTTGACAATAGAATGTGTGATTTGGTTACTGGATAAATCCAGCTCTCTTTTAAACCAGTTGACTGAGTTTATTTGGGGGGGACTAATACTACAGATGATTTCTGTATTTAGAAAAAAATGTGTGAAATGTAGACATAGTCTCAATCTCTTCTCTGGCTAATGGGTCTATCTCACTATCACACCTGCTTTGAGTTAGGTATGGATACAGTGGAATTATGATTTGAATACGATCTAAGACATTACATAATTATGTTACATTACTTAGATACAAGCATCAATCTTCTTTGTCAACCACTGACATTTTTTGAGAGGCCTACGAAAGTTAAATTATGGATATAGAAAGACACCATTCATACTTCACATGATTTTATAGTCCTTTGTGTTCTGGTAAGGTTGAATGGGCAGTGGCTCTGGCTGGTGGATATCAATGACCCCACTGGAAATTGTTAGATGATGAACAAATGGGTAAGACGTCTATCGTTTTCTGGATGTGATAATTGAACTGAGGTGAGTCCCTTGAACAAGAAGATTAGATAGGTTAGAACTAATAGTGAAGAAAACTCTATTTTCCAGTTTATTCCAACTTAACTCTAGGGACAGAAAACTTCAATTTACTGCCAGAGCAAAGGTCATGAGGTGATGTTCAAGCAATGTTACAGTCAGATTTCCAGGTATCTGGAGTGGATATCATTTAGAATCCAAAAGCTTAGAGTTAGAGTAGGATAATTTCAAGTATCAACAGCATATTTGTACCTGTGTTCAAAATTCAGCTTGGAAAAAGCAGTTTTTCCAGTAAGACGTCTGTAAATAAGAGATATACACTGGGGACCAACAAAAATCATAACTGTGATAACTAAAGTGGATGTCTTTTTGTTCCTACTGAAACTAATTGTTATTTTAGAAAACTTATTTGGAATTAAGCACAATTACTCACATAAACTTATTTACACATTTCTCTCATTTGTTTATCGTTTAGTCATCCATTCTTCCATTAAAAGTACGTTTACTGAGTTTCAATTATGCAAGCCAGAGCTGGAGATATGGGCATAAAAAAGACAAGCCCAGCCCTAGCCCTCCTGAATATCATATTCAAGGAGAGCACATAGACAAAACAATTAATTCCACAAATGGTCATTACATTACAATCGAGATAAGAGGTGCAAAGGAAGGTAAAGGGTTCTTGGAAATAACTGGAGGATTTGATATAGTCTGGAGTTAAAACAGTTTCCCTTGAAAAAAGAAATTCCACTGATCCCTAAAGGACGGAGAGACATGAATAAAAGAAGTAGAAATTAATGGACATAGTGCTGTACAGAAAGGAGCACGTGTAACCATCCTGAAGCTCATGGCCTGGGGAAGGCCAGAGTCTTGGGATGTGGGGTTACAAGAGATAATGGAACACCACAGGCAGGTAAAGGGGTTCCCACTCTGCAGTGCAGCATGCAAAGACTATGGTCTTTATGACCAATAAGAAGACTGAAAAGGGTTTTAAATGAAGATTGACATAGCCATACTTTCATTTTAAATAAAGTGCTCTGGAGGCAACATGAAGATGGTTCTGGATTGAAAATGAGAAGAATAAGTAAAAAAGACTAGCTAGGAAACTATTTCTGTAATTCAGAGAGAGTCCAACAGAAGCCTTGACTGGTGCAGTGGAAATATAGTTGGGGAAAATAACCAGAGAGAAGAGACATTTAGGAGGTAAAATTGATAGGATTGGGTGATTAATTGAAAATAGGGCTGGGAAAGGATGATTTGAAGAATGAGCTCCATATTTGGGGTCTGTGTAATTAGGCACAGTGGTGCTATTTATTGGCTAAAAGAAAACACCAAAGAAGGAAACATTTTGGGAGCAGTCATTGATAAAGTGGAATCAACTAATGATCTATAAAACATATTACATTCTAACAAGTAGATGGAACAAAATACCCATGTTTTGATAGCACGTTTCTGTCACCTGGGCAGTGAGCAACATGTTTAACACAAATGTTTCTCCTTTCATGGACAAAGTCACTGAGTACAGGTCTGGAGAGAAAAAGGATTTTTCTTTTTTAGAAAGAGTTATTCTCCTACTGTACTTCATTCATCATTCATTCCTTTCTCAATAATTCATCAAATACCTATTGGACAACTTACATATTACTGACTTTTACTGGTCATTGGAGACGTGGCAATGAACAAAGAAGATGCAGACCTGGACCATTTTTCCCTCGTGAACTTTCCAGTGCGAAAGGATTTAGAATGTACCAGGCGTGGCGGCACGTCACCTCTTCTGAGGTACTCATGTAGGGGTGATAGAGATGCCATGCTCTTCAGATTCATCTCCTGGAATGGCAGGTTACAGGACTGAGAATTAAAACTTCCAAGCTTCAGATTAGTCTCCATGAAAATAACATTCTCCCCAAGAGGCCTAATGCAGAGATTTCCAACAGTGTGGGGATTAGCCATAGCTGGTGCTAAAACTACCAAGTCCTACTGTTTAGAGGGACGTGGAGGCAGGAAGTGTAGCTGGCACATAAAAGAGTAGGAAATGAAATTGAATCACGGTGAAGGGACCCTTGGCTGGTACTGCGCTAAGAACCAGGCCTAAAGTTAAAAAACAAGAGTGGGCCCGTTTTGTCAGTGAGCAAATCTATAGGTGCAGAGAAAGAAAATCTGGTTGCCAAGGCTCAGAATTAGTAGGCAGCCCCTGGAAACTAACTCACGGTCCAGAAACACCAAGGAGTGATGAATCTAAGTGAGACCACTCAGGGTCGGCCTGTTAGGGATTATCTCCAAGAGAGAAGCTCTTTCAACATCTCAAAGTAAGCAATGTTACCTTTTAGTGGTCTGGTCTCTCACTCCATCTCGTAGAAAAGAAACTTTATTCCTCAACAAATATTAACAAATTGTTTACAGGGAGAGGGAGACTAAGACAGAGGACTAAAATTTTTATGAGAGCCTTAAAGGAAGAAATGAAATAAGGGGATTGACTGAGAATACAACTACTACTCATATATTGCATTTATATAGGTCTGGTGCCTTATAAAGCACTTTCACTTACGTTACCCTCCACTTCTGACATTAAGCTATATATGTTAATGTGTTATATATGTATGTACAGGTGTATATATATATGTACACAATATGCACGTTATATATTATATATTGTATATTATTTTTTACGGATAATATATACATTACATACATAACATATATATACCATACACTCATTGTGGGGGTGTGTGTGTGTGTATATATATATATATACACACACACACACACACACACACATACACACTCCTGCTCAATTGGCACACTGTGCTTATTGTACTTTCTACTTACTGAACATGGCTTATGCAAATGTTAGTTTAATGCCTAAGCATCAGGAGAACTGAGATCGTGACTGTTTTCCTGCTGTATCTTCTTTGATGGTAATTGAGAGGAATCAAGTAAACATATCAAAGGAGGAATTATTTTATTTTGTAGATGAGTAAGTTGAAACTCAGACATGCAAAATGGTTTGTATAAGGCTTCAAAATGTGAAAACAGTAGACCCAGGCCTCTGTACTTCAAATTCCTTGCTGGTATACAAGGATGGACAAGATCAAGGGAAGTACCTAAAAGAGAAGTTTGAACAACTGGGAGATCTTTGAAAGGAGGTGGATTCAAGTAGGTAGGAAAATACAGAGAAGAAGGCATAAGACACAGAATATGCTGTGGAAAGTTGTTGAATTTCTTTTACCTTCTCAGTATTGCTGTCGGTGGGTGTGTTTATGCCTATTAAATTTTAATTAGGTGATTATGTAGCTACCTAAATAGATGAAGTTAGAGGAAACTAATCTTCACTGAGCAACTACTATGAAGTTATGTATATTACTTCATTGACTCTGTATGCCTATCCTGGAAGAGGTAATTACTAACATTCTTGTTAAAGATGGAGAATCAAGACTAATAAATTTTCTAAGTTCTCGCAGTAAATGGCAGGCCCAGTCTTTATAATCCCCTATCTCTTCATGGAATTGGCAAATACACATCAAGTGCCTACCATGACAACTTAGTCTTCAGTATGGGAGGCAAGTACAATTAGTGAGAAGAGCTGAGACATTTCCAGATGCTAAGGGAACATTTGCAGGAGTAGCCCCTAAGGCCATCCTGGGGGTATCAATAAAAGCTTTCTGGAAGAATTATCTTCAAGTTTAAAACCTGAAGAACGCAGAAAGTCCTGAAGTCTTTTCACTGTATCTAAAACTATTGGATACAGGAAAACAATTTCCTGAAGGAAATTGGATATCTTTAATTCAAGTTAATTCTAGATAATTAACTGCCCAGATTGCCTAAATTTTAACTTCCTACTTCATCGCCCACCCATGCGAGTGTGACTTCATAAATGGAAGTGTTACCACATGGCAGAGAACTAAATGTAAATTGATTTTATAATGATATGATTTACCAGTAAATACTACCCAACTTTATTGCATAATCATCTACACGTAGTGATCTATGACACTTTGATCAATACCTTCCACAGTTTCTCTCTTTATTCAATTTATGTGGCTTTTTCTGTTTCCTTCCTAGATGTACTGACTTTCATTTTCTATTCTACTTTTCTGTGTAAGAAGATTCAAGATTACTTTGTCTTTATTATATCCCTGAATCATATGAACACAAAGTATATAAATATGCCTCTGTAGTTTCAATTGTCCTAATTTGGTGTCTGTGAGTATCAGTGACTTCCAACTACAGCCCCTCCACCCACGCATTTATTTTGAAGACCGTGTAATAAATGAGGAACACACAATTGCACTAAGCACTTAACTACATGTCTGGTCTTGCTTTGCTATCTTCAGCTAGCTTTTAATCTCCACGAATGTTAAAAGACTTTCAGTTTTTAGAGTGAAGTATTATGGTACAGTGCCAGATACATGACAGTTAAAACACCCACAGACTTTTGGCAGGGAATAAATCAGTGAATGTTCATATGGGTGAACAGTGTCTTAACAAGGGAACCATATGTGTTCCAATGAAAGGTTTGATGGAAGCAGAACTATATGTGTTCCAACGAAAAGTTTTATAGAATTATATATATAATTAAAAGAGTAAATATATATATGTATATATGTATATATATATGTATATGTATATATATGTATATATATATGTATATATATATATATACATATATATATTTAAAAGAGAAAAAGTATACCAAACAATTTCTGCCACCTGAAAACTTAGATTTTTAGAAGATGAATATTGCAGGGCATGCTTGATAAGGGCAGTTTTCCTTTATCTCTGATAGCTATATTTGGAGTGGCCTTATGTCCACATAAAAACTTGCACATGTAACTGCCAAAAACTAAAAGTAGCCAAGATGTCCTTCAATAGCAGAATGGATAAACTGTGGTATATTCACATAATGGAATATTATTCAGTGATAATAAAGAAATGAGCTTTCAAGCCATGGAAAGGCAGAAAGGTGTGTTCCTAAATAAAAGAAGCTAGTCTGAAAAAACTTCATACTGTACGAGCAAAACTACAGAGACAGTAAATATATCAGTGATTGCCAGGGGTTTGGTTATGGGGAAGCTGGAATCAGTGAAATAAGAGAGTTATCTAGGGGCAGCAAAACCATTCCGCATGCCACTGTAATCACGGATACATGTCATTGTGCATTTGTCAAAATTCATAGAACTGCAGAACATAAAGAGTGAATCCTAATGCATACAAATTTTAAAAAAATATTTAGGAGGTGATGGCATCTGTGGATGGGATGCAGAATGTGACAAAATCTAACCATATTACAAATGTACGAAACAACTTCACTAAAAGAGGTGAGAGAAAAAGATACTGACATAAAGAACTCTAGAAACATGTGGTATCTGTGAGGCTAAGGCAAAAAAAAAAACCCAAAAAAACAAAAAACAAAAAACAAAAAAACAACAAAAACAACAGCAAAACAACAACAACAACAGCAAAAAAAAACCCACAAAACCACAGACAAATGAAAAAGAAACTAAACATAAGCACTGTAGTCTAGTCGATACCATTATACATACATACTGGAACCGAAGACCTCGTGGATTTGACAGCAGATGCTGTGAGATTACATATCAGCAAAGAGAAGGGTATAGAATGCTTCATGTGGTAATGGATTGAAATTCGAGACTTTAGTAGAAACTTATTTTGACAGTGTAGATACAAATTATTACATATAAAATACTTATAGATATGAGCATATACATGGATTAGTACAGATACACACATTTCTGTGTTTTGTAAGCTGAGAGGGTTCAGAAGCAGAAACACCCAAGTAGCAATGCGCATAGCTAGGCCCAAATCTTCATTTCTTACTTTTTAATGTTTATTTATTTTTGAGAAAGAGAGAGAGAGACAGACAGAGCATGAGTGGGGGAGGGGCAGAGAGAGAGGGAGACAGAATCAAAAGCAGGCTCCAGGCTCCAAGGTGTCAGCACAGAGCTTGACACAGGGCTTGAACTCACCAGCCATGAGATCATGACCTGAGCCAAAGTTAAATGCTTAACTGACTGAGCCACCCAGGCCCCCCCCCATCTTGATTTCTAATACCATTCTCTAATAAAGGGAACCAAGTAACCTTGGAGAAAGGATTGATTCTAAGAATGGGGTAGGAAATATACAAGATGAGCCTATTGCATCTTATAGTGACAGAAAGTGAGGAAGTAATAAAAGAAAACCCTTAATAATGGGACTATGTGAAAGGGATGCAGAAACTCTGTTAGCAACAAAAGAGTTCCCAATTGTTCCAGCAGGAATTTGAGAAACAAAATAAAGTAGAATTGGATTATAACCCAAAGTATAAACGAAATATCCATTAGTCTGTACTAATTTAATAAAGAAATTAGTACATAATTTTATATTAGTACATATTAGTACATAATTTTAGTACATAATTTTATGTACTAATTTAGTACATATTAGTACATAATTAGTACTAATAATTTAATATTAGTACATAATTTAATAAAGAAATAATATATAATTCACATAAATAGGGGATAAGAGACAAATCACCATGCAGAAGAATTCCAAATAATTTATGTAGATAATTTGTCCTCAAAAGGTGGTGTAGGCTACCCATAGTGAATTCCTTTCAGAAAGTACAATTTGGAAGGTGGGAAAAAAATTACTTTACCATGGAGAAACCTGATAAACATTTCTTCAGTTAGGTGATCAGATTCAATATCTACAGAGGTCAGTCATGCTGATAGCTATACTCTTGATATGATGTGTTAAAATGGTAATTTTGCCCTGTGATCTTCTCCTCCAAAACCCATTAGCCCAGTCTAATCATGAGAAAAATATAAGCCAAAGCCTAATTGAGGAACAGTCTACAAAATACTTGATCAACACTCCTCAAATCTCTCAAGGTCATCAAAATCAACAAAGTCTGAAAAACTGTTGCAAACAGGAGGATCCTAAGGAGACATAACTACTAAATGTAATGAATCCTGGATGAGAACCTGGAACAGAAAAAAGACATTGAGTAAAAACGTAGGTAATCTGAGAAATATGGACATTAGTTAATTTAGCAATACCGGCTCATTAGTTGTAACAAATGCACCTTTCTAATGTAAGATGTTAATAATAGAGGAAACTCAGTGCTGGGTACATGGGAATTCCATGTATTAGTTTTGCAAGTGTTTGGTAAGTCTAAATCTGATCTAAAATAAAAAGTTTACTTATGTTTTTGAATGTTTATTTAATTTTGAGAGAGCACAAACAGGGAAGGGTAGAGAGAGGGGGACAGAGGATCTGAAATGGTCTCTGCGCAGACAGGCGTGAGACCTACGTGGGGGTCGAATTCAAACCGTGAGATCATTACCTGAGCTGAAGCAGATGCTCAGCCAGCTGAGCCACTGAGGTGCCCCTAAAATAAAAAGTTTGTTTTAAGAACAACCATTTTTTGTCACCTGACAGCTTGAACTTGGAAGATGACAAGTACAAAGACTGAGAAGTAAAGGAGGGTTTTCTCTCTTCTCTGAAGTCTAAATTGAGAGATCTGAAAGAAGAAGAGTAATGATAATTTCTATATGTTTTATAAATACATATATGTGTGTGTATGTGAGTAAAGGAAAAATTAATCATATGATTAATATATCAAGATAACTTCAGTCTTTAATTCCCAAACACAGTAAACATATTCCCAATTTATTCATTCATTTTTTTTCACTCAGAAAACATTTTTTCAAAGCCAACAATATAGTCTGTGCTATTCTAACATCTGTGGGAAAGAACACAAACAAGATCCCTGCCATCACAGAACTTAAATTATAATGAGGGAAAAGGGACAATCAACAAGTAAGTATTACTTTAGGTTTTACATTGGAATGAGGGAATATATAGAATGTCAGAATATTTTGGTAGTCTGGGAAGGCCTTTTTTGAGAAAGCTCTCTTTCAACTGAGACCTGAAAATAGGAGGAGTGAGGCATAAGAAATAACTCGAAGAAGGGTGTTGGATACAGAAGAAACAGCTTAATAAAGAAAAGTCTTGGTAGTCGGAACAAGACTGATGTGTTAAAAGAACAGCTTATCTCGTCTTTGTTCTTTCAATACGTCACATACATATATGTAATATCACTAGCATAAGACACTACATATATATTAGACAGTATATATATATGTGTGTGTGTGTGTGTGTGTGTGTGTGTGTGTGGAGAGAGAGAGAGAGAGAGAGAGAATGAGGGAGACGTAGGAAGCACTGATCATTTAAAGGGTAGAAAGGCTTTTACTACAGAGTATTAAGAATTGCTCGAATGACTAAAGAAAGATTTAAGTTCTAAATTTTTGAAATGATCCTCAGGCTGCACCATGGAGCCCAGCCACCATGGGAACTGTGCCTCTTCTAAGATCAGGCAATGTGACCACAGAATTCCATTGCTCCTGGTGTGCTTAAGAAGAATATTATTGCAGCAAGATCTGGAATCAAACCTCTGTGACACACTCAACAGAAACAAAATGGACATCTCACTCTTGAGACCCTTGAATGTAATGGCTGGGCTTTGACAACTCTACCAGTGATTCCATGGAAAAAGAAATTCTCTAAAGATTATACCTGCCTGGTGGAACCAGCAAAAACAGAAGTTCTGCCCTCACGTAAGTCTTGCCTCTTAATTGACATGAGACAACACTGATTTGTTCAAAACTATATCCTATGTTTAATCACAGGTTCCAGCAAGTCTGTTAAACATAATTTTAGCTGTACGCACACTCCATTGTGGAAAGCACGTTAGAAGTAGGAAGGACTATGGTTTCAAGAATAGCAAGTTATTGTGTCAAAAGTTGCCGAGAAAAAATGGGGCTGGAGATATGCCAATTGAATTAAAAAATATAAAGATCACTAGTGCCCTTGGCAGATGTAGTTTCTGTTAGAATCATGGAAACAGAAACCTTACACACTAGTTAAGACATGCAAAGGAATGTACATGAATTAAACTCTAAGCCAAAGCATTAGGAGAAATCAAGGATTAGGTCCTAACACCCAACTCATTGCTTCCCAGCAGACATTTATTGTGAGGGCTATGAAAAATGCACTTCAAAGATCATGAAGTCAAATTGATGGGCTGGATATGTCTTCAAAGTATGAACATCAATGTTTGAGTAAGCTAAACAAATCTAGAAATATGTTAAGAGTGGAGTATGTTTTTATTTCTATGGCTGGCCAGGTTGAAAGTGAGAATGTAGACAAGCATCAAATCCAAATAACAAAGATAAAGGGGCAAAGTAGATAAACAGTTTATTTAGGACTTTTGGAACCAAATGGAATTATTTCAAGCAAAGGTGTAGAAAAATTTTCCATAAAAGGATCAGGAACTAATGGTTTGTGTTCCAGGGCTTTCTTCCCTACCATGTGAATGGTGCATCATTTAGAAATGAACGTAATCGTGGTTAGAGGTACCTCAGTTTTGGAAAAAGTTTGTGAAATGATTAGCTGTGAGGTTGATGTAAAAAAAATCTTACAGAGTGGGATATTAAAAAAAATCAAGGGACCTTAGTTCAGCTTTGGTATCATAAAGCAGTCATTGACAGGATTCTACTTCCAAAAACTCATATTTTACCCAACTGAGAAAGAGTATTCCAAGATGCAATGTATCATGCTCTCTTTCTGACTCCAAAGTCAATACAAACATGCTTACATTCCATAAACACACATTTTAAATTGATCCTTTCATTTTACTACCTATCACAAGCTTTCCAGTCGCTTCCTTGTCTCTATCCTCCAATAAATGATTTCCCGAGAACAAAAACATTATCATTTGACTATAAATTTCCTGTTTGGGAGATAGTTAAGGGTAACCCTCATATGAGAACCTTTCTTGGTTTCCTACAATTTCTATTACGAATGGCAAAAGTAGCATCATACTTTCTACTTATTAGACAATGTAAACAACGTTTCTTTAAATTTCTCTCTTCCTTCCTTCCTTCCTTCCATTCTTTCTTTCTGTCTTTCTTTCTTTCTTTCCCCCCTATAATTTGGCTAGTTATTTCTTTCTAACTCACGAGCATACCTCACTTTATGAATTTCTTCCCTCTTTCACTCTAAACTATATTAGAACATTCTATGTTCCCTTTTTTCTTCTATTCTCCAGATAGATTCCTTTTCTTTCCTCCTTCCCCACTGCTCTCCAATGTCTAATTTTTCCATCACTTTTCTGCTCAGATGACATTTCCCAGAAGACAGAGAAACTTCTATCCAATGTCCTGAAGGAAAGTGTGCCAAGATCACTTTTCATTTGTGGTCAAATTTTGTTCCCCTCTGCCCTGAAACTATGGTCATAGGATTTGCAAATGATGAAGAGATCATTAATATAAATCTGCACAACAAATTTTATTCCTTTGTCTTTTATCTTTTCCTAAGTTATGTTTCATTCCAAAAACCAAGATTCTAGCTTCTATGTCATAATGAATTGTTTTTGTTTGTTTATCCCTTAAAAATACTAGTATAAGATGCTACAAATCACTACAATAACTGATTTTGCAGCAACAATGAAATAGTTCATTTCAGGGCTTAGCCAGTAGTGAGACTAGTAACCTGCATAATCTTGATTTTTCTTATAAGCATTTGAAAAATGTTTTTTCCATAAATAGTTTAGATATTTTCCCTAAATGATTAGAATGGTTTTTCTATTTATTATACTATATTAAAATACAGATATACAATCTTTAGAATACTTTTTTTTGCATAGTTTCTCATTCTATGGTGAACTTTTTTTTTAAGGAAAATCTGTGATTGGCATACTTAAACATAAGTATATTCTCTGTTTCTTTTCACAAGGTACCAACATCTGCAATGGATTCTTTGAGTGTGACATTCAGAGTACTTCTTTTTTTTTTTAAGTTTTTTTTTTTAAGTTTTTTTTCAACGTTTATTTATTTTTGGGACAGAGAGAGACAGAGTATGAACGGGGGAGGGGAAGAGAGAGAGGGAGACACAGAATCAGAAACAGGCTCCAGGCTCTGAGCCATCAGCCCAGAGCCTGACGCGGGGCTCGAACTCACAGACCGCGAGATCGTGACCTGGCTGAAGCAGAGTACTTCTTTACAAAGTTATGTTAATGTAAAACTGTTTTCTCTCAACATACGTATTCAGTTATAATTATAAATACAAATCCCTGAGTAGCTGTGGTCTGCGACCCTCAAATTTATATAAGAGATCATAGAACCCACAGATATTAATTGAAAACTCTCCTCTGCAATTTTTCAACAATTTTTCAACATTTTTCCATTTTTTCAATGGAAAAATGTTACAGTCAACACATCCAGAGCCAAATTATTTGGATATTGTTTTGTAGCTGGTCTTTGAAAGGTTTAATCACATTGTTAAGGTCATCTAAGTAAGCAGTGATATAGCCATTGTTCTTCAAAATATTCACTTTCCTTCTATTTTTCTTTTTTTTTAAGTTTATTTATTTATTTATTGATTGATTGATTGAGAGAGAGCACAAGCAGGGGAGAGGCAGACAGGGAGAGAGGGAGGGAGAGAGAGAGAGAGAGAGAGAGAGAGAGAGAGAGAGAATCTGACCATGCAGAGCCCGATGCAGTGCTCTAATTCATGAACCATGAGATCATGACCTGAGCTGAAATCAAGAGTTGTATGCTTAACCCACTGAGCCACCCGGTGGTGCCCCTTCCATCACATTTTGATCCTGCATGAACCTGGGCAAGACAATTGACTCTCTCCAGCCTTGGTATTTTTCATTCATTAAAAAAAAAAATAGAGGCCCTTTCAATAAAATAATGCAGGTTGAAATCATTTTATAAGATATAAACCTATGATGATGCAACCTTTCTATTTTTTTCTTTTAGAGATTAATTTTTTTTGTTTTTTTATTTTAAATTTTATTTTTTTAAATTTACATCCAAATTAGCATATAGTACAACAATGATTTCAGTAGTAGATTCCTTAATGCCCCTTACCCATTTAGCCCATCCCCCCTCCCAAAACCCCTCCAGTAACCTTCAGTTTGTTCTCCATATTTATGAGTCTCTTCTGTTTTGTCCCCCTCCCTGTTTTTATATTATTTTTGTTTCCCTTCCCTTACGTTCATCTATTTTGTCTCTCAAAGTCTTCATATGAATGAAGTCATATGGTATTTGTCTTTCTCTGACTAATTTCACTTAGCATAATACCCTCCAGTTCCATCCACGTAGATGCAAATGGCAAGATTTCATTCTTTTTGATCAGCTAGTAATACTCCATTATATATATATATATATATATATATATATATATATATAACACATGTTCTTTATCCATTCATCCATCGATGGACTTTGGGCTCTTTCCATACTTTGGCTATTGTTGATAGTATTGCTATAAACATGGGGGTGCATGTGTCCCTTCGACACAGCACACCTGTATCCCATGGATAAATGCCTAGTAGTGCAATAGCTGGGTCGTAGGGTAGTTCTATTTTTAGTTTTTTGAGAAACCTCCATACTGTTTTCCAGAGTGGCTGTACCAGCTTGCATTCCCACCAACAATGCAAAAAAGATCCTCTTTCTCTGCATCCTCTCCAACATCTGTTGTTGCTTGAGTTGCTAATGTTAGCCATTCTGACAGGTGTAAGGAGGTATCTCATTGTGGTTTGATTTGTATTTCCCTGATGATGAGTGAGGTTGAGCATTTTTTCATGTGTCGCTTGGCCATCTGGATGTCTTCCTTGGAGAAGTGTCTATTCATGTCTTTTGCCCATTTCTTCACTGGATTATTTGTCTTTTGGGTGTTGATATTGATAAATTCTTTATAAATTTTGGATACTAACTAACACTTTATCTGATATGTAATTTGCAAATATCTACTCCCATTCTGTCAGTTGCCTTTTAGTTATGCTGATTGTTTCCTTTGCTGTGCAGAGGCTTTTTATTTTGATGAGGTCCCAGTAGTTCATTTTTGCTTTTGTTTCCCTTGCCTCCAGAGACGTGTTGAGTAAGACGTTGCTGCGGCCAAGATCAAAGAAGTTTTTCCTGTCTTTGCTCGAGGATTTTGATGGCTTCCTCTCTTACATTGAGGTCTTTCATCCATTTTGAGTTCATTTTTGGGTATGGTGTAAGAAAGTGGTCCAGGTTCATTCTTCTGTATGTCGCTGTCCAGTTTTCCCAGCACCACTTGCTGAAGACACTGTCTTTATTCCATTGGATATTCTTTCCTGCTTTGTCAAAGATTAGTTGGCCATACGTTTGTGGGTCCATTTCTGGGTTCTCTATTGTGTTCCATTGACCTGAGTGTCTGTTCTTGTGCCAGTACCATACTGTCTTGATGATTACAGCTTTGTAGTATAGCTTGAAGTCTGGGATTGTGATGCTTCCTACTTTGGTTTTCTTTTTCAAGATTGCTTTGGCTAGTCAGGGTCTTTTCTGGTTCCATACAAATTTTAGGATTATTTGTTCTAGCTCTGTGAAGAATGCTGGTGTTTCTTTGATAGGGATTGCATTGAATATGTAGATTGCTTTGGGTAGTATTGACATTTTAACAATATTTGTTCTTCTTATCCAGGAATATGGAATCTTTTTCCAATTTTTTGTGTCTTCTTCAATTTCTTTCATAAGCTTTCTATAGTTTTCAGTGTATAGATTTTTCACCTCTTGGTTAGATTTATTCCTAGGTAATTTATGATTTTTTGTGCAACTGTGAATGGGATCGATTCCTTGATTTCTCTTTCTGTCACTTCATTGTTGGTGTATAGGATTGCAACTGATATCTGTGTGTTGATTTTACATCCTGCAACTTTGCTGATTTCATGAATCAATTCTAGCAGTTTTTTTGTGGAATCTTTTGGGTTTTCTGTATACAGTATCATGTCATTTGCGAAGAGTGAAAGTTTGACCTCCTCCTGGCTGATTTGGATGCCTTTTATTTCTTTGTGTTGTCTGAATGCAAAGGCTAAGCCTTCCAATACTATGTTAAATAACAGTGGTGAGAGTGGACATCCCTGTCTTGTTCCTGACCTTAGGGGGAAAGCTCTCAGTTTTTCCCCATTGAGGATGATATTAGCGTTGGGTCGTTCATATATGGCTTTTATGATCTCAAGGTATTCTCCTTCTATCCCTACTTTCTTGAGGGTTTTGATCAAGAAAGAATGCTGTATTTTGTCAAATGCTTTCTCTGCATCTATTGAGAGGATCATATGGTTCTTGTCCTTTCTTTTATTGATGTGATGAATCACGTTAATTGTTTTGCAGATATTGAACCAGCCCTGCATCCCAGGTATGAATTGCGCTTGGTCGTGGTGAATAATTTTTTTACTGTATTGTTGGATCCAGTTGGCTAATATCTTGTTGAGGATTTTGCATCCATGTTCATCAGAGAAATGAGTCTATTGTTCTCCTTTTTAGTGGGGTCTCTGGTTTTGGAATCAAGGTAATGCTGTCTTCATAGAAAGAGTTTGGAAGTTTTCCTTCCATTTCTATTTTTTGGAACACTTTCAAAAGAATAGGTGTTAACTCTTCCTTAAATGTTTGGTAGAATTCCCCTGGAAAGCCCTCTGGCCCTGTATTCTTGTTTTTTGGCAGATTTTTTATTACTAATTCGATTTCCTTACTGGTTATGGTTCTGTTCAAATTTTCTATTTCTTCCTGTTTCAGTTTTGGTAGTGTATATGTTTCTAGGAGTTTGTCCATTTCTTCCAGATTGCCCTTTTATTGGCATATAATTGCTCATAATATTCTCTTATTATTGTTTTTATTTCTGCTGTGTTGGTTGTGATCTCTCCTCTTTCATTTTGGATTTCATTTATTTGGGTTCTTTCGTTTTTCTTTTTGATCAAACTGGCTAGTGGTTTATCAATTTTGTTAATTCTTTCCAGGAACCAGCTTCTGGTTTCATTGATCTGTTGTACTGTTTTTTTTTTGTTTGTTTGTTTGTTTGTTTGTTGTTGTTTTTTGTTTTTTTTTTGTTTCAATAGCATTAATTTCTGCTCTAATCTTTATTATTTCTTGTCTTCTGCTGGTTTTGGGTTTTATTTGCTGTTCTTTTTCCAGCTCCTTAAGGCATAAGGTTAGGTTGTGTATCTGAGATCTTTCTTCCTTCTTTAGGAAACCTGGATTACTATATACTTTCCTCTTATGACCGCCTTTGCTGCATCCCAGAGGTTTTGGGTTGTGGTGTTATCATTTTCATTGACTTCTATATACTTTTTCATTTCCTCTTTAAATTTTTTTTTTCAACGTTTATTTATTTTTGAGACAAAGAGAGACAGAGCATGAACAGGGGAGGGGCAGAGAGAGAGGGAGACACAGAATCTGAAACAGGCTGCAGGGTCTGAGCGGTCAGCACAGAGCCCGATGTGGGGCTCGAACTCACGGGCCGTGAGATCATGACCTGAGCCAAAGTCCCGAAGTCAGACGCTTAACCGACCAAGCCACCCAGGCGCCCCTTCATTTCCTCTTTAACTGCTTGGTTAGCCTATTCATTCTTTAGTAGGATGTTCTTCAGTCTCCAAATATATGTTACCTTTCCAAAATTTGTCTTGTGGTTGATTTCAAGTTTCATAGTGTTGTGATCTGAAAATATGCACAGTATGATCTTGATCTTTTTGTACTTACTTAGGGCTGATTTGTGTCCCAGTATATGGTCTATTCTTGAGAACATTCCATGTACACTGGAGAAGAATGTATATTCTGCTGCTTTAGGATGAAATGTTCTGAATATATCTGTTAAGTCCATCTGGTCCAGTGTGTCATTCAAAGCCATTGTTTCCTTGTTGATGTTTTGATTAGATGATCTGTCTATTCCTGTGAGTGGGGTGTTGAAGTCTCCTACTATTATGGTATTACTATTGATGAGTTTCTTTATGCTTGTGATTAATTGATTTATATATTTGGGTGCTTGCACATTTGGCGCATAAATGTTTACAATTGTTAGGTCTTCTTGGTGGATAGATCCTTTGATTATGATATAATGTCCTTCTGCATCTCTTGATACAGTCTTTATTTTAAAGTCTAGATTGTCTGATATAAGTATGGCTACTCCGGCTTTCTTTTGTTGACCATTAGCATGATAGATACTTCTCCATCCCCTTATTTTCAATCTGAAGGTGTCTTTAGGTCTAAAGTGGGTCTCTTTAAACAGCATATAGATGGATCTTGTTTTATTATCCATTGTGTTACACTATGTCTTTTTATTGGAGCATTGGGCCTGCTGATGTTTAGAGTGAGTACTGAAAGATAGGAATTTTTTGCCGTTATGTTGCTTGTAGAGTTAGAGTTTCTGGTGGTGTTCTCTGGTCCTTTCTAATCTTTGTTACTTTTCAGGTATATATATATATATATATATATATATGTACACACATATATATATATATATATACACACACACACACATATATATATATTTTTTTTTTCCCATCTTTTCTCCCCTCAGAGAGTCCCTCTTAAATTTCTTGCACAAATTTCTGGTCACAAACTCCTTTAAATTTTGTTTGTCTGGGAAACTTTTTATCTCTCCTTCTATTTTGATTTGAATGACACCCTTGCTGGATAGAGAATTCTTGGCTGCATATTTTTCTGATTCAGCACACTGAATATGTCCTTCCACTCCTTTCTGGCCTGCCAAGTTTCTGTGGATAGGTTTGTGCAAACCTGATCTGTATTCCTTTGTAGGTTAGGGACTTTTTTTCCCTTGCTGCTTTCATGATTCTCTCCTTGCTTGAGTATTTTGTGAATTGGACTATGATATGCCTTGCTGATGGCTGGTTTTTGTTGAATCTAATGTGGGTCTTCTGTGCTTCCTGCATTTTGATGTCTGTGTCTTTCCTCAGGTTAGGAAAGTTTTCTACTATGATTTGCTCACATAACCCTTTTACCCCTATTTCTCTCTTCCTCTTCTTGGACCCCTATGATTCTGATGTTGTCCCTTTTTAATGAGTCACTGATTTCTCTAATTCTTAAATCGTGCTCTTTTGCCTTAATCTCCCTCTTTTTTTCTGCTTTGTTATTCTCCATAAGTTTGTCCTCTATATCGCCGATTCTCAGTTCTACCTCGTCCATCCTTTCCACTGCTGCATCCATCCGTGATTGCAGCTCAGTTATAGCATTTTTAATTTCATTCTGGCTATTTTTTACTTCTTTTATCTCTGCAGAAAGGGATTCTAATCTATTTTCGACTCCAGTCAGTATTATTATCGTGATTCTAAATTCTGGTTCAGACATCTTGCTTGTATCTGTGTTGGTTAAATCCTTGGCTGTCGTTTCTTCGTGCTCTTTCTTTTGGTGTAAATTCGTTCGTTTTGTCATTTTGAAGGGAGAAAAGCAATTAATGAGGTAGAAAAATTGAAATTAAAAAAATTAGAATTAAAAATGTATTAAAATTAAAAATTAAACACACACACACACACACGAGTCAAATAGATGATGCTAGATCCTAGGTGTGTTTTGGTCTGGGTGTTGAAAGTGGTTTGACAGATTAGAGGGAAAAAAAGGTGTGGGGGGAAGAAAAAAAAGGAAATCATTTGAGAATTTGAAAAAATGAATAATCTACTCAAGTAGACTAAAATGAGATGATGGGGGTAAAATAGAATTGGAAAAAATTTACACAAAAGTAAAGAATATAGTAGAAAAAAAATTAGAGAAAAATATTTTTAATAAAAATTAAAAATAAATATGATTTTTTTCTTTTTCTGTATTTAAGAAAAAAGAAAGGAAGCGAAAAAGAGAAAAAAGAAAAAAAGAAATCATTTGAAAATTTGAAAAAGTGAATACACTATAGTAGACTAAAATAAAATGATGGAAGTAAAATAGAATTTGAAAAAATTTACATAAAAGCAAAAAATATAGTAATCAAAATTAAAGAAAAATATTTTTATTAGAAAGTAAAAGTAAAAATGAATTTTTTTCTCTTTTTGCATTCAAGAAAAAGAAAAGAAATGAAAAATAGAAAAAAAGAAAAATAAAGAAAAAAAGGAAATTGTTGAAAATTTGAAAAGGTGAATGCACTGAAGTAGACTAAAATAAAATGATGGAAGTAAAGTAGAATTTGAAAAAGTTTACACAAAAGTAAAAAATATAGTAATAAAAATTAAAGAAAAATATTTTTAATAAAAATTGAAAATAACAATGAAATTTTTCTCTTTCTGTGTTCAAGAAAAAGAATTGTAGCTCAGGTCACGATCTTGCGGTCCACGAGTTTGAGCCCCGCGTCGGGCTCTGGGCTGATGGCTCAGAGCCTGGAGCCTGCTTCCAATTCTGTGTTTCCCTCTCTCTCTGCCCCTCCCCCGTTCATGCTGTGTCTCTCTCTGTCTCCAAAATAAATAAACGTTAAAAAAAAATTAAAAAAAAAAAAAGAAAAAGAATTGTAAAAGAGAAAAAGAGAAAAGAAAAAAAAGAAAGAAATTTGAATAGCTGAACCTGTGAACAGATTGAAGTAGGACTGAAATTGCTTCATTTTCCCCTAGAAGTCAGTCTATGTAGCACTTTGTAGTCCATAAACTAAGCCGGCGGTGAGACTTGTGTTCTTGAAGAGCAAAGTTGGCCCAGTTGGGCGGGACTCAGTGTAACAGCTCCGCTCTCCCCAAGATGGCGCTGCTAGCCTACTGGGGTGGATGGTTGCAGTCCTCATAGGTGCGTATGCACATGCGCATGCTACCTACTCTGTTCTCCTGGATCAGGTATCGCACACCTGTCCTCTGTCTTCAGCTCTTGTCCACTCCCTGCTTTTTCACTCTTCATGACCAGGCCTCACGCAGTACCTCTCTACTGAGTTTTTTCTCAGGTGCAGCTGTTTCCCCCAGCCCCTTACTTCTAAAGGACTGTGGCTTTGACCCATTCCGCCCCTCTGCGGGAGGGTCTCACCGAGCAGTGGCCGAATGACCAATGGCCGAATGTTGGTTGCACCCAGGAATGCCCGCTGGACCCTGCTGCTGCCGGTGCCCCGAGACTGTGGGCAGGTGCCAGCCCACCCCAGAAAAAGTTCGTGAGACAGTGTAGCAGCAGCGTTTCAGGGATTATGGAAAATCACAATACACATCTGGCACCAGGCTTCACCCTTAATGACCTTGTCCCAGCACCAGAGAATGTGGCCGCCTTCCAGGGTCTGCTGGGACCAGGTGGCTTCAACAGTCTCTATCAAATGTCCTTCCAGCAGCAGAACCGCTTTCCCCATGTGGCCCGAGAACCTCCCAGATCCCACTCTGTTCCTGGGGATTCGCCCTTCCCACCAAAGCATCGCCAGGTGTCTAGCTGCAGAGTTGCAGCCTTTGCGCTCCCCTTGTTTGCAGTCTTAATGGAATTTAAAACCTCTCCTTTCTCCTTTCTCCCTTTTTAGTTTAGTCCCTGTGGCTATTTCCAATTTTCCACTTTCTCTCCAGCTGCTTTTGGGGAGGGGTGCTTTTCCCGTATTCTCCCACCCCCCCCAGTCTCCATCCTCTCTCCACCCACAAAAGCAGTTCCCTACCTTTTGCGGCTTCTCGCTCCCCAAATTCACCTCTCCGCGCCGCGTACCTGCTGAATTCTGTGGTTCAGGTTGTGCTGATTGTTGTGTTAATCCTCCAGTCAGTTTCCTAGGTGTGTAGGACGGTTTAGTGTTGGTCTGGCTGTATTTCATGGACGCGAGACACACAAAAATCTTCCATGCTGTTCCGCCATCTTGGCTCTTCCCTATTATTTTTTTAATGTTTTTTTTTTGTTGTTTTTTCGAGACAGAAAGCGCCATTGAGTGACTAATGAGTATAACTTCCTCCAATTTCTGTCCAGATACTCACTGAAATCCTCACTGAAATCAGAGGGAATCCTAGGAAAAATTGCTTAGCTTTTTTTGGCTGATGTTTACTATAGGGAAGCAAGCCGACTGGTGTTTTATTCAAGGGTTGCAACCTGGCAAACATTGGCTTAACATGATCTCTGGATGTGCTTCGTTTTGTTTTCATTAAGTCCACACTACATTGTAGAGGCAATGTGGGTAGGCAGCGTTATGCTGGGTCGTAATACAAGCAGCTTATACCCATATTCCTTGTATTAGACTTAGTGACACTGTCAGGTTGACTGGATACCCCCAGCAGGAGGCGGAATTTATAAACCTCTTCATTCATCAAATATTTATGATCTCTGTGAAGACATTTTGAGGCACCGGAGAACAGGAGCATGAGACTTGATGTATGTCTTCTCAGATTTGGCTAATGCTCTGATGGCAAAGCAAAATTAAGTAGACAACAAATTGCAGTACACAGCAGTGTTCAATAAATTCCATATGCACTGTTAAAAGAATAGGGCTGTAGGAGCAATCTTATCCAGAGGAAGAACCAGGCAAAAAAGAAAATAACTTCCACTTGAAGGGATGGGAGAAACCGTGGAGGGTGGGGAAGGAAAGGTGGGGAACGACGAAGGGCACCGTGGACAGAGAGCCTGCTACAAGACTTTTGGAGACTCTTAGAGACAAATCTACTCACTAAATGCCTGGATGCATTTGTATTACGACCAGACAACCTTTCTATTTTTACATTGTAAATCACCCATACACAAAATACCCTGAGGGATCAATTGATGTTAAATGTAATTGTTATAAATACAATAGCGTACTAAAATATTGGGTCTTGTTATTACTATCTATGCTGGTACAGTTAAATGTATATTTAAAAATAACTATGATTTTATTTAAATTAGTTTAATCAGAGTGGCCACCATCACTCACATTACTGGCTGTGGTATGGTGGTAATTTATGGTATTCTCAGCCAATGACCATGACAAGTCTATTAAAAAGTTTTCAATGAAAATTTCGTATCTGTAACATAAAGGATCTGGAAGCATAAGGTATTCTTTTCCCTAGCCAGATCATACCTGAACTGAGCATAACTCCTTATCTGGTTAAAACTGGTAATAAGGAGGGGTGCCTGGGTAGCTCAGCTGGTTAAGCATCTGACTTCAGCTTAGGTTGTGATCACACAGTTTGTGGGTTCGACCCCCGCATCGGGCTCTGTGCTAACAGCTCACAGCCTGGAGCCTGCTTCAGATTCTGTGTCTCCCTCTTTCTCTGCCACTCTCCCACACACATTTTGTCTCTCTCTCCCTCAAAAATAAATAAACAATAAAAACAATTAAAAAAAACTGATAATAAGGACTAGTAAAGACAGTTCTGAACAAGAAACCAGAAGACCTAGGTTTTGTTCCCCACTCTGTCCTTATGTAACTGGGAAGTTTTGATTCAGGATTCCTTGAGAACAATCTTGACACCTTACTGATCAAATGAACAGAAAATAAATATAAGCCTTCATGTGCTGTTCAAAGAAGGGCAGGGTTGGAAATGGAACCAGAAATTTCTGGAAACTTTGTGACCATCTATGAACCAGGAATTCACCAACTTTGTCTACATTGCTTATACTGAAATTTCTTTGTTTTCCAGTGACACACACTTAGCATTGGACTTGTTTACTAACCATGTTGGTCTGGCCTAACATGAAAGGAAGGCAATAGAAAAAGCACAAAGTACAAGAGACGAACTATGGATATGTTGCAATCATTGGAGCCAATGTTTCGGATTTTCTGGGAATCTGAAGCTGAACATGGTATAAAGAATTGTGGGGAAGAGATCCGTCTATTTGACAAATGTTTGGAGCAGGACTTGCCCCACATGTGAGAGTGGTCCCTTTTCTGTATATGACAGGCACAATCTTGCCACACTGTAATCACATTTGTAAGATAGGGCCACACTGCTCCATGGAATCTTAAATGAAATTGTGTGACAGCCAGGGTTTTTACTGCAGGTAGCAAAGCACATTCCAAATAGTTTAAACAGAAATGAATTTACTAAGGCATAGTTGATAGTTTATGGAACATCAGGAAAGTCAGAGAACCAGACTGTGTTTCATGGTTAGGAAAATGCTCAACCACACCATGGAATTTTTTTAGGGGAAATTACCATGAAGTTGATACCCACTCTTAGGAATCTATGGCTGGCCTGGATACCCATAATCCACCAGGCTGTCCAGAACATCTGATTTCCCTTTGACCAGTTGCCATGTTATGCAGGTGCGTTGATTGGAAGAAATTGGACACAATCCTACAGCCTAGCTGGAAGGGAGTCAGTGAAATTTGTTGGTACATGTGCTAAGTGAGCCAAATATCAGGATCTACTACAAGTAATATCAAATAGTAATAGTAATAATATAATATAACAGTAGTTTAAATGTATATAGCACTTATGCCTGCAAAGTCCTGCTCTAAGCCCACTAGCTGGTTATTTTGTTTTTTGTTTATGTTTTGTTTTGTTTTTGAGAGAGAGAGAGAGAGAGAGAGGGAACGAGCGAGCGTGGGGGAAAGGGGCAAAGCCAGGGAGAGAGAGGGAGAGAGAGAGAGAGAGACAGAGAGAGAGAGAGTCCCCAAGCAGGCTCCACACTGAGCATGGAGCCTGATGTGGGGTTCGATTCCATTACCCTAGGATCATGACCTAAACTGAAATCAAGAGTAGGACACTCAAACGACTGAGCCACCCCAGTGCCCCTATACATTCAATTCTTAAAAAGAAATTGCAATGTAAGTAGTCATCAACATTTTACAGAAAATGAGGTTTAAGAGATGTGGTTCGCTGTCCCAGGTCACATAATTGCTAAAAAGCAGAGTCAGTCAATGGACCCTGGCAACCTGGCTCAGAGGCCACGGTCTTTAGTGCTATCACACACTAGTTCTCATGCAGAGAAGGAGAACACTCTTGACAATGAGGGAAGGAAGGAGTGTGGCAAGTGTTAACAGATAAATAATCGAAATCAGCCCAATTTTATTGACTTTGTTAAATGGATGGGCTCTGATCTAGAATTTGGCCCTAATCTGGAATTTGACTGTAGGAAAGAGAGCAGAGCTCTCTTCTAGGTTTCTCTTCTAGGACACAGTAAAGATTGTGCAGCTTGGCTGTGCTGTGCAGGAGCATGAGAAGCATTCTGGCTCTTTCTATTCCTTCCAGCGCTGCCTTTTGCTTTACTGACATAAGAAACCTTGACTGGTGTCATAGAAAAGCAATGTGTTTAGGAAAGGTCAGAGGAGATTGTGTACTGCCCCTTGACATCATCAAGAAAATCTTTGGTTTCATGGTAATTACAGATCTTTATCAATGGCCAGGAGAGGGGACGATGAGAATGCAGTTTGGATTCCAAATCCCAGGCTGATTACAGAACATAAAAAATTGAGAAAAATCATCCCTGACTTGTAAACAGAAAATTTGAAATGGAAATCACTGAGAAAAAACAAATATTGACTCAGCATAGCAGTTTTTATAACTACACTTTCAAAATGCATCAGACCGGATTTGCTAGAACAACAATAGCTGCCCTTTCCTAGTTGATGTTTTTATTATTTGATTTTGATGTGAAATTTTTGTCCTTTGATGTCGAGATCATCAGGACACATATGCCTGTTAATTACTTTATTTAGAAATACCATTGTTCAGATGTTAACATGGATCATGTTTGGACTTCCTGGGGACAATAAGGCTCTCTAGGGGGTACTTGGCCTGATGAAAATGTTGTTTCTGAACGATCATTTCTTCCTTGCACAAGTCTGCTAATAAATACCACTAATGAGCATATTAAGTATGTTTCTTCCTTCATTATGTGGTAGGTCACCCCTGAACACAGATTCATTTTACTTACAAAATGGAGCCATTTATTTACTTTTTAGGCAAAAGACTTTCTGTTTAAAATTCAGTTTATTATTATTCCTATGGGAAGACTACAACATTAGAAAGATGTAACTCTGAGTATAAAACATTACAAAGAGGTAAACTCGAAAAGGAGAAGTTGGAACATTGTGGTAAGGTTACAAATAAGATATTTTTTTCCTATTTAATAGGTAGGGAAGAAGATTTTTTTAATAGCGTGTTCATGTAACATTTTACCATCACAATGGGTTGCTTTCAATAAATACATTTGAGCCAACTTCCACATTTATTCAAAACTAAGTTAATTTCTTGTGGTTTGTCTTCAAATTCCATGGGTTTTCGACATCAGTTATGATTCTTTATGTGCACATTATATACAAAGGAGTACCTACAAATTAAAGATCTTTTTGCTCAATAAGAAAAAAATACTCATTAATGATTCTCAAACCGTATTCTACAGGATTGTTAAGATAGCACAGTTACAAGCTATGCTTAGCATAGCACAGAATCATTACCACAAATGTTTTTATACTGATAGATGTTAAAAGATAAACTGAGGCTTAACATAATTTTAAGAGTTGATTTGAAAAAAAAAAATGATTCCAACCAGATGGTGCCAAACTGGAAGTGGTCAGGAGCAATTTACTAACAGGAGCTAGGGGAAAGACTTTTATAGAGAAAAGGTGGAAGCAAAACAAGGAAATTAATTACTTGGCTATGGCTTTTGCCTTATTCGAAAAAGCCTGTTTGGCTGTTGGTGATTGGCTTTCCTTAGGTTATGATTTCTTAACCTTGAGTCATTTTCAGGCTTGGGTTTTGATTTGCTTAGGTAGACTGCTGAGGTATTAGAGCCACTTCAGTCTAATGGCCTCCTTGTTTAATTCATTTAACCTAGAGTACTGCATTCCAGAACACTGAAGAAGGGGCGCTTATCTTACTTTCAGTGAGTGGGTCATTCTTGTTGCTGGTAGACATTCCTGTTGCTCTACACACTCTCATTTTCTATGGTTCTTTTACTGTAAAACCAAATGCCACCGATTGTGTGCACCAACTAAAAGAGTTTATAGACTCTTTCTGAGTCAGATTTTTATGGTCTCTGTTGTATTATATCATGTGACATCAGTACAAATACAACTGGTAGTAATCAAGTTGTTTGGTGAAATCTTTTTGCTGCACTTAGGTCTTGTAATACAAAGTGGACCATAATCTCTTCCTGTTTAGGCTCCATATCTCACAAGTGAAGGAGGAGTTCAGAAAGAATACCCCAGTCTCTTACTTATTTATACCCTATAGAGTGCACACATCAAAAGGACCTTGGGGGGTTTTGGTAAGATATGTTACTGGGGGAATTTAAGTCACATAGAAAGTTTAGATGTGTGAATTATAAGAAGAAATGAGAAATACTTTTTTTTTCTGATTTAATAAGTGAGTATCCAGAAAGATTGAGTACTCCTCATTAGAAACTGAGACATCATTTTACTAGCATGGGAAATATCACGAGACAGGGGCAAAGGGTTCTTTGGTGTGTTCCCTCATTCAGCCGACAGCCCCTTGAATGGTAGGCAATAAAAGCAGGCTATCACCATTAGCACCACTCATTACAGGGTTAGAAAATATTGATTACTTGGTTTTCAAGAAAATTACATAATAAATTCAGACTTGATCCACCATTTCCTTTCTCTATATTTGTTCTGATTTGCTGTTGAATCCATTTTTTACACACTCAAAACCGACTGTTTTCCCCATAGAGGAATGTGGGTTACACATAATGAACAGGATTGAATTTGTGTTCAGATTATTAATGGATTGGTAACAACTGTTACTGTGCCATGCTTCTCTCAACAGCTGTTTATATTTTATTTAAAATCTGTAAAAACATTTCCGTGTAGTCCCTTGATCTGTATAATAATTTCCTTTTGTTCCAAGCCGTTGAAGGTGTCTTTGAACCCACGAGGCACTATTCATCTATTCCTTCAAGACAGGTCCACTTTCATCATAAAAAATGAACATCATGAAAAATGAACTCTGAAATCAAAGTGAGAAAACAAAGGTGGGTGAACTCTACAAGGCGATAGAATAAAAGCCGAGGCAGCTGCTGAAAAAGATCACTCACTATTGTTCCAAACTGCCCTTGATTTGCACCAGGAAGCTGCCTTCCTGCACTACACCGAATCTTTTCCAGAGTTATCTTTTGTGTTCATTCTCTGCTTACAGCCTCTCTAAAAATTCTGCTCACTGTTTGTCACAGTCAGGAACAAGTCTGGTAAGCTCCCCCTAGTTGATAAGTAGGCGTTGTTACTTATGGATATCCTGTTGTGTTCACCTCCCGTAGTCTTGAATTTTCTTATTGTTCAAGCCAGAGTGATCTCAGAAGAGCATTCTTTGTAAAGTACAATGTCTACTTAAAAATTTGTCAATGTGATTCCAAAAATAACCTGGATATGAGTCCAAATGACCGTTCTCTCCACATGCTTCATTGTGATTAAAGTAAAACCAGAAAAAAAAAATTCTACAAAATGGGAAAGGGAGGCAGAGCACGATCCTGCAAATTGCTATATCACCTGCAAAATGCCATGAAAGGGCCTTTCCTTTTTGAAGCAAAGGATGAATAAGAAAATATGAGTCCATCATATGCAAGTGGAGAAAAAAAAAGATAAAAGGACAAAATCTTTTACTGCTGTGTGAATGAAAGGTACAGGATAAGTTGGGTTGGGGTGGGGTGGAGTGGAAGGAAGGAGAAGGCTCGATAAATGTCAGATTTCTGAGAGCGCAGGGTGGTTTTGAGTTTGCAAATTTAGCCAATGACTTTTACCTGTAAAATCAGAAGGTGGTCACTTTTAATCACTTTATATAGCTAACCTTGTTTATAGGAAACTCTAGAATGACAGTGAGGAATTTCTTGAGTCATATTTAATACCACTCCCACATAATGTTTTACAGTGACTATTCCAGATATTTACTAGAAATCAGAGCCTGGGTTCGCATAACTTTTACATCTTAATGCCTTATTTGTACACAAAGTCGTTCTTCTTTGCATTAGGAAAATTGCAGTTCTATCAATGAAGGGGAAGCCAGTAAAGAATGGGTAGTGGAGGAAAGGAGGCCTCAGGCTGCCAAAGGAGATGTATGACTACTATCTAAACCAAACCTAGAAAAAAAAAGCAAAATATTTCAGAAGAGGAATATATTTAATTGCGGCCCCAGAAGAGGCAATTTATGTGCCAACAAGTTATGTGGGTTTTAAGTGCCTATTAGTTTGCTATTCAATTAAAAAATGTGTACTTACCATGGCAACACCCATCTCTCCTGATACACAAGCTAATTTTGAGTCATGCAGAGCACCTTCTCAAAGCAACACACAAACAAGCCAGCAGATTCCAATAGATGCAAATTTCTTTAAAGCATATCATTGAAACAGATGTGCTGCAAATGCCGATTTTATTTTAGGAATGCTTTTTGTGTTTCATGGTAATGATAACTCTGAGTTATAAAAGGCCTCTTTAAAAATCAAGCTGCAAAATAGTAAGCACTATAACAAGTGATCTTTGAAATAAGAGAAATATTTCCATTTATTAGAGAGTCAATTTCCTAAATTAATTGTCCTATTGGTTATGAGGTAATTAGATTATCTTCTATTTTCTCATGATACATGCTTCTATTTTCTTTGCATAAGTAGAATCCAAATATATTAATGAGAAGAGATGGCAAAAGAATATTTGCTCCTTTTCATCTGTCTTCATTTGGAATGACCAAAACCTAGTAAATATTCCAGTTATTAAAATAGTTATCATGTTGATACATTGGGCAAGACCGATCTAAGGACTTTCAGATGGTTTCTGCTGAATTAGGTAGATTTTCTATTTTAAATTATTGCATTTGCATACAAATTTTTATATAATGCAAATGCTCCTTATTATCATTTGTATATTAAGAATAAGCTATTGCTGACGCAATTAGGTAGCTTAGTGGCTAAGACCAATGATTCTATTCCAAAGTGTTTGAGTTTGATTAAAAATTCTACAGTTTAAAAGTGGCAGACTTTAAGCAAATTATTTAGTCTTTCTTTGGAACTCTTTTGATGGGCTGTAAAACTGAGATAATTAAGGCGGTGTAGGGAAGACATGAATTGGAAAACATTTGTCATAGAACATGTTTGTAATAAATGTCTGCTCTTCTTTGCAATAAAGATTAAAGCCACAATCTAATATTTTTATTAGTTTACAGAACACTTAGTTAAATAGTTTAAAGCTCAACTTATATACTCCATAGAGCAGTATACATACAAAACTTGTCTACCAAATAGCTTTTGATGACAAAGATGAGTTTATTTTCTACTCTTTCTGTCATAGTTATGTTAGCTAAGTTCTCTGAGCTGTGGTTTTTCCTTTGATAAAATGGAGATAGCATTGCTTAGCCTTAAAGGATTGTTATGAGGAGTCAATAAAATAATATAAATCAAATTTCAATGTAGTGAAAAGCATATGACATTCATTCAATGAATAAATTTTTCCTTAATATGTAGGGCATAGTTTGGCAATATCAGGTTACTTCCAAAATGGAGAGTAAGTCAGTATATCTAAATATTTTTAATGTATGAGGTATTTAAGAGAAAAGATCAAATTGAATTTGAAATAAACAACAACGAAAAAGAAATATAAAATTACAGCAGAATTAATGAAATTGAAAACAGGATATCAATAGGAATATAAATGAGGCCAAAAGCTGATTCTTTGAAAAGATGAATAAAATCAATAAGCTTCTAGCTAGACTAATTAAAAGTGACAGAAGACACAAATTAATAATATCAGAAATGAAAGATGGTTATCACTACAGATCTACAAAACATTAAAAACATAATACAGGAATATTATGAACAGCTCTATGCCCACAAATTTGATAACCTAGATTAAATGAATCCATCCCTTGAAAGACACAGTTTGCTAAAACTCATACAAGAAAAATAAAGATAATCTGAATAGGTTCTATATTTTAAAAAAGGAATCAATAATCTTCCAAAATAGAAAGCACCAGGCCCAGGTGGGTTCACTGGTGAATTCTACCAAACATTTAAAGAAGAAATTATATGAACTCTGTACATTGTCTTTCAGAAAATAGAAGCAGAGAGAATACTTTCTATCTCATTCTATGAGGCCAGAATTACCCTAATAACGAAACTTTGAAAGCTTTTAAATACCATTATTTCTAATAAACATAGATGCAAAAATGCTCCATAAAATATTAGCAAATCAAACCCAGCAATGTATAAAAGAATGATACACCACAACCACGTGTGATTTATTACAGGTATATAAGTCTGGTTCAATAGTAAAAAATCAATTAATGTAATCTATTACATCACAGGCTAATCAAGAAAACCACATATTAATAGCAATAGATACAGAGAAAGAATTGGATAAAATCTAACTTCCATTCAAAACTTCCAACAAACCAGGAATAGAAGAAAACATCTTCGACTTGATTAAAAACAAAATCTACACAACCCCTCCCACGTCTAACATCATACTTACTGATATGAAACTAGAAACTTTTTTGCTAAGATCAAGAAGAAGGTAAAGATATTCCCTCCTATCACTCCTTTTCAACATTGTACTAGAAGACCTAGTTCATGAAATAAATGACAAAAGGAAATAAAAAAGATTGAGAGGGAAGAGATAAAACTTTGTACACAGATGACTTTGTAAGCTATGTAAAAAAATCCAAAAAAATTTAAAACAACAACAACAACAATAAAAACCCTCTCAGAACTAATAAATGATTACAGCAAAATTGCAGGATACAAGATTAATATATTAAAGTCAATCTTTTGCCTATATCTCAGCAATGAAAAAGTGGAATTTGCAATTAAAAGCACAATACCATTTATATTAGAACCTACCCCCCGCCCCGGATAAAGTACTGAGGTATAAATCTAACAAAATATGTCCAAGAACTATATGTGAAAAACTAAAAATTTCTGATGAAAGAAATCGAAGAAGAACTACATAAATGGAGAGATATTCCGTGTTCATGAATAGGAATATTCAAATTGCCAAAATGTCAATTCTTTTAAACTTGTTTTATAGATTTGAATCAATCTCAATAAAAATCCTGGCAAGTTATATTGTAAATATCAACAAATTGATTCTAAAGTTTATACTGAGAAGCAAAAGAAGTTAGAAAAGCCAGCACAATATTAAAGGAGAAGAAAAAGTTGTATGTCCTATACTGACACTACCCAACATCAAGACCTATAGAAAGCAAGACAGCGTAGAATTTGCAAAAAAAATAGTAAATAGTGCAATGGAACAGAATAGAGTCCCAAAATAGACTCACATAACTATAGCAAAGTGATCTTTGAAAAAGGATAGAAAGTCTTTCCACAATTAGTGCTAGAACAACTAGCCATCCACATGTAGGAAGAAAAAAAATGAATGTACAATCTTCACACCCTTACCCAAAATAACTCAAAATAGTTCCCAGACTTAAATGTAAAATGCAAATCTATAAAAAAATATTTAGAAGATAACATAGGAGAAAACCTAGATGGCTTTGGGATTGGTAAAGACTTTTAGATACAACACCAAACGTATGATCTATGAAAGGACTAATTGATAAACAGGACCTCATTACAATTAAAAACTTCTGCAAAAGACATTATCAAGACAATGAAGAGACAAGTTACAGACAGGGAGAAAAGATTTGCAAAAGATAAAGAACTTTTATGCACAATATACAAGAACTTTTAAAACTCAACCATAAGAAAATGAACAACTCTACTACAACATGGGCAAAATAACTTAACACTCACCTCAACTAAAAAGATATACTGATAGCAAGTAAGTATAGGAAAAGATATTCAGCATCATATGATATTAGGGATTTGCAAATTAAAACAGCAATGGGAACCATTACATGCCTATTAAAATGGCCCAAATCCAAAACACTAACAACACCAAATCCTGGCAAGAATGTGAACTAACAGCAACGCTCATCCACTACTGGTGAAAATGCAAATTAATACAGCCACTTTTGAAGATAGTTTGGCAGATTCTCACAAAACTAAACATAGTCTTACCATATGATTCAGCAATTACACTCATTGGTATTTATCCAAATGAGTTGAAAACTTATATACACACATAAAATCTCTACACATTTATTTATTACAGCTTTTTAAAATAATTCTCAAAAGCTGGAAGCAACCAAGATGTCCTTCAGTTGGTGAATAGATAAATAAACTGTAGTACATCCATTTCAATGGAGTATTTTTTTTAGCACAAAAGAGAAATAAATTATCAGATATGAGAAGTATAGAGCAAAACTTAAATGCATATTACTAAGTAAAAGACGCCAGTAAGAAAAGGTTGCACACTTTATGATTCCAACCGTATGACAGTCTGGAAAGGGAAACTATGGGAATAGTAAAAAGATCAATGATGCCAGGGGTTGGGGATGAGGAGCAGGGATGAATAAGTGGTTCACTAGAATTTTTAGAGCAGTGAAACAATTCTATATGATATCATTTGATAATGGTGGATACAGGCCATTATAGATTTATCAAAACCTGTAGAATGTACAATACCACAAGTGAAACCTATGGTAAACTATAGACTTTGCGAGATAATGATGAGCCATTGTAGGTTCATCAAATGTAACAAATGTAGCACTCTGGTGGGGGATATTCACAGTGGGGAAGCTGTGCCTGTGCATGGACAGGGGACATATGGGAACTCTATATGTGAACCTAAAACTGCTCTAAAACAATAAAGTTTATTAAAAAAATGGAAACGTTCTGGAGGCCTGGGTTTATGATCATGTCAATTCTAATCTAAATTATTGAAGCATTCAGGGCGTTTGGGTGGCTCAGTCGGTTAAGTGTCCTACTTCGGCTCAGGTCATGATCTCATGGTTTGTGAGTTCCAGCCCCGCATCTGGCTCTGTGCTTACAGCTCAAAGCCTGGAGCCTACTTTGGATTCTGTGTCTCCCTTTCTCTCTGCTCCTCCCCTGCTCACGCTCTGTCTCTCTCTCCTTCAAAAATAATAAACATTCAAAAAGAAATTTAAAAAATTATTGAAGCATTATCAGTGATGCCAGCCTATTCAATTTATTATGTCCTCCTTGCTTGTGAAAGGAATATAGGAAATCAATAAAGCAGACATATAAATACTATGACAGAAGTATAAGTTTGTACTTTAATTGGAAATTTTCTAACCAATAGATTCTCAGCATTACAAAAATCCTTGAGAATAATCTATGCATATTTGAATTTTAATATAAATTTAATCCATGCATATTTGAATTGAGTGTGGAACCTGCATAAGATTCTCTCTCTCTCTCTCTCTCTCTCTCTCTATCTCTCCCTCTGCTCCTCTCCCCGTTGGTGCTATCTTTCTCTCTCTCTCTCTAAAGTAAAACTATATATATATTAATAAATTGTGGTATTGTGCCTATAGAAATGTAATTTTCACATTAAATAAGCATATTGCAATCATTTTAAAAAGGAAGAGAGTTCCTAGACATGAAGATAGAAACAAGGATAAGAACAAGTTTGTGCTGGGTCTTTTCAGACATTTTGTTTTCTTGTTTGTTTTTACTAACTGCAATTGAAAATTATTAAGAAATTTGATTTTACTTTGTTTTATTTATTTATTTTGAGAGAGACAGAGACAGCATGAATGCAGAGAGCAAGGGAGAGAGAGAATCCCAAGCAGGCTCTGCACAGAGCCTGATATAGGGCCCCAGCTCAGGAAACTGTGAGATCACGACCTGAGCTGAAACCAAGAGTCAGACACTTAACCAACTGAGCAACCTAGGCACCCCTATTGATAAATTTTAATCAAGGGAATCATGTGATCAGATCTATGACTTAAAAAGATTACTCAGGGTATTGCCTGGAGAATGTTGTCAATACAATGCATGAAGATATGGTGTTGGACATTGGAGAAAAAGGAGAGTTTAGGCTGTGTTGAGATTTAAACAAATCTCAAACTTTAAGAAACAAAAATTAGAGATGCAGAGAAAAGGACAAAAAAACCAAAATGCATGAGCATAATGAAATAAGCATCAGGAACATTAAAAAAAAATAAAAGAATTGCCACTAGAGACAATTAGTGACATGGTTAACAAACATGAACCATTCCCTGATGATGCAGAGAGAATGTCCAAAAGTGAATGTGACAAAGGAAAAGATGAAAGCTATGGGTGATACCAAAATGAAATTTTAGTTGAATAAATCTGTCTTAGAAAGAAACAAGCTAATTGGAAGCGAAGCAATAAATGATACAAGCCATAGGAGAGGGGGAAGATGAATGCACAGAGTAAAGGGCTGAGCTGTGAATAAATCAACAGAGTTCCACACATAGATAAAAGCTCATGAAATATTTTACTTTCCACGATAAAGGAAAAAAACACATCATATACATGCCTAAGACAATAATACATACCCTGCAAAGTCTAAAACCTCCAACTCTAACAAATGCTAGAAGACTATCCATACAAGTATGAAATAAAAAAGCAGTAACCCAAATATTTTGTATACAGCTAAATACATGGTATAATAGAAAAGAATTTCAATATACAAAAAAGATTAGAAAATAGGCTACATACCTCCATTTTTATAATAATAGTTAAGAACTTCTCATGCTCACTAAGAGATGCTAAGTAAATGCATCTATTTTTTTTGGATATTAAATTAAAATTTTATTTATTTATTTATTTATTTATTTATTTATTTATTTATTTTTATATATGAAATTTATTGTCAAATTGGTTTCCATACAACACCCAGTGCTCATCCCAAAAGGTGCCCTCCTCAATACCCATCACCCACCCTCCCCTCCCTCCCACCCCCCATCAACCCTCAGTTTGTTCTCAGTTTTCAACCCTCTTGCACTGTTGGTGGGAATGCAAATTGGTGCAGCCGCTCTGGAAAGCAGTGTGGAGGTTCCTCAGAAAATTAAAAATAGACTTACCCTATGACCCAGCAATAACACTGCTAGGAATTTACCCAAGGGATACAGGAGTACTGATGCATAGGGGCACTTGTACCCCAATGTTTATAGCAGCACTCTCAACAATAGCCAAATTATGGAAAGAACCTAAATGTCCATCAACTGATGAATGTATAAAGAAATTGTGGTTTATATACACAATGGAATACTACGTGGCAATGAGAAAAAATGAAATATGGCCTTTTGTAGCAACGTGGATGGAACTGGAGAGTGTGATGCTAAGTGAAATAAGCCATACGGAGAAAGACAGATACCATATGGTTTCACTCTTATGTGGATCCTGAGAAACTTAACAGGAACCCATGGGGGAGGGGAAGGAAAAAGAAAAAAAAAAAAAGAGGTTATAGTCGGGGAGAGCCAAAGCATAAGAGACTGTTAAATGCATCTATTTATACAGGAAAACAAAATAACAGGACACAACAGAAAATTAGAACTGGATATTTTTTCTTTACATGCTTTAGATTACAAATTAAAGAGGTTAAAATCTATTAGCTTGACTTTTTTTTTAATGTTTATTTATTTTTGAGAAAGAGTATGAACAGAGGAGGGGCAGAGAAGAGGGAAGAGACAGAGCATCTGAAGCCGGCTGTACGCTGACAGCAGAGAGCCCAATGTGGGGCTTGAACTCGGGAACTGCAGGCTCTTGATCTGAGCTGAAGTTGGCTGTTTAACTGACTGAGCCACCCAGGTGCTCCAACATCTTTAGCTAGACTTAATAACCTGACAGTAAATGATTGTCCTTTCCTCAGCAATTCTTTCTCATGTATTTCCCTAGTTCTAAGAAATTTGTTTACAAATTCCCAGCTTGGTCTCCCAGTTCAGATAGACATAGGGAATTTGATATCCATCTAGACAATAATAAACAATGTTCTAACCCAGTAGTCGTTTCAGTGGGCTGAATTATTTAACTGGTTGAACCACTGTGGGGGAAGAATGATCCAAAAGCACTTTCTTTTCCCACTTGCTCAAATCCTAGAAATTAAAGTAGATTTGAGAGCCATATTGTCATTTTCATCATCAAGGAACATGAACAATGACATTTTACATCATTAAAACTCATAAAAATTGGTTGAGTCATTGAATTTTTTAAACTGTAAAAAGTCTATATAAACTACTCAGTTGAAGATATTTGCTATCATGAGTTCCACTTTATATCTTTTTATTATGATATGTGAAATTTTGGTTCAGGAAGTTTAAGCATCATTATGTCATAATCTTATGAGATATTTCAAAAGGCATTTAAAATCTATAAATGAATATGGCAAAAATTTAACAGTGATAAGAAATGGATATTTAAAAGTATTTCTAATACTCTTTATTTCCCAATTTTCATGATAAAATTATTATAAATTTGATGTTTGAAAAGCCAGGCAGTACAATTTCAATATATCACTTGATCTCAGTACCAAAATTAAGTGAAACAATAGAATAGTCTCAAATGATAAAATTTGGTAAATCTCGGGGGTGTATCATGAATAATAGTTTTTCATTTTTAATTTTTGTATATTTTTTCTATTTCATAAGGATGGGATAAAATAAAATTATCTTTACTAAAAATATAAAAGTATGGGTATGCAAAGGGTATAGTTTTACTTAGATATTATTTAAAAAAAAACTTAATGATTATTTATTTTTGAAAGACAGAGACAGAGAGACAGAGCATGAACAGGGGGAGGGGCAGAGAGAGAGGGACACACAGAATCCGAAGCAGGCTTCAGGCTCTGAGATGTCAGCGCAGAGCCCAACACGGGGCTCAAACTCATGAGCTGTGAGATCATGACCTGAGCTGAAGTTGGATGCCCAACCTACTGAGCCACATAGGCACCCCTAGATATTCTTAAAGAAGAACCAATCTGGAGTACTTATGGTACAGACATCAATGATTATTATGAAAATGTAATGATTATAACAAACTGGTATTAGCATAAACATAAACAAACTGACCTCTTAAAGAGACAGAAATTCTGTGCTTACATAACCATTCAATTTATAATAAAGGCAATACTGAAATGAAGTGTAAACAGAGTAATATTATCAGTTGTATTGGGTCAATTCCATATCTATCTGTGATTTAAAAAAATCTTGGTCCTTATGCTACACTAAATATTTAATTCTAGTTGAATAGTTAAAATAAATGTAATAATATATATAAAGACAAAATGCAGCAGAGAATTTTTGTAACCTTGGAGTAGGCAAAGTTTGTCTTAGACATAAAAGGTACAAATCATTAAAAAAAAAAACAAACTAGTAAATGGGAATGCAAGCTGGTGCAGCCACTCTGGAAAACAGTATGGAGGTTCCTCAAAAAACTAAAAATAGAACTACCCTACAACCTAGAAATTGCATTACTAGGTATTTATCCAAGGGATACAGGTGTGCTGTTTCGAAGGGGCACATGCACCCCAATGTTTATAGCAGCACCATCAACAATATCCAAAGAATGGAAAGAGCCCAAATATCCATCGATGGATGAATGGATAAAGAAGATGTGGTGTATATATATACAATGGAGTATTACTTGGCAATCAAAAAGAATGAAATCTTGCCGTTTGCAACTATGTGGATGGAACTGGAGAGTATTATGCTAAGTGAAATTAGTCAGTCAGAGAAAGACAAATATCATATGACTTCACTCATATGAGGACTTTGAGAGACAAAACAGATGAACATAAGGGAACGGAAACAAAAATAATATAAAAACAGGGAGGGGGACAAAGCATAAGAGACTCCTAAATATGGAGAAAAACAGAGGGTTACTGGAGGGGGTGTGGGGGGGGATGGGCTAAATGGGTAAGAGGCATTAATAAATCTACTCCCGAAATCATTGTTGCACTATATGCTAATTTGGATGTAAATTAAAAACAATTATATTAAAAAAAACTAGTAAATTAAACTTTAATAAAATCAAGAAATTCTGTTTATCATAAGATGCTAGTGAGACATCCATAATGCTTATTGTATTGAGACTGGGGCCAATTATAAGCCATGTTCAGTTTGAGAAAATTTTTGATGCCATACTTTTAGGTACTTATTATATGTATGTTTTACTTCAATAAAACATTAAAACATGTACAAGCTTCTGGGGTTCCTGGGTGGCTCAGTTTGTTAAGCGTCTGACTTCATTCAGCTCAGGTCATGATCTCACTGTTCATGGGTTCAAGCCCCATGTTGGGCTCTGTACTGACAGCTCAGAGCCTGGAGTCTGCTAAGGAATCTGTGTCTCCCTTTCTCTCTGCCCATCTTTTACTCATTCTCTGTCTCTCTCTCAAAAATAAACATTAAAAAAATTAAAAAAAAAAACATGTAAAATCTTGTTTTCTCTCTCCATAATATAATTGTCAGAAAACTATAGATCCTCAGATTTGGAAAGGACTCTGTGATCACACTTTTACACATTCATTACTACACTTCAGAATTTTTTTTTAATGTTTATTTATTTTGAGGGAGAGAGATACAGAGTGCAAGCTGAGGAGGGGCAGAGAGACAGGGAGACACAGACTCTGAAGCAGGCTCCAGGCTCTGAATTGTCAGCACAGAGCCTGACACGGGGCTCGAACTCACAAACTGTGAGATCATGACCTGAGCTGAAGTCAGATGTTTAACTGAATGAGCCACCCAGGTGCCCCATACACTTCAGAATTTTTAATTAGGCAATGCAATTTGAAGTTGATGCATGTTCCCTTTAAAAAAGTTTATTGAGGTGAAACTCACCTAACATAAAACCAACCATTTTAATGTAAATTCCACAGCATTTAATACACTCACGATTTTGTGCTATTTCCAAATATTTACCTCTGTCTATTCCTAAAACATTTCCATCATTCCAACATACAACTCAAAGCTGTTAAGCAATTTTTCCCCATTCTCACATACGCCCAGCCCTTAGTACCTACCATTGTGTCTCTGTCTCTACGGATTTACCTACTCTGGATATTTCATATAGATGGGATCATACAATACGGGATCTTTTGTGTCTGAATTTTTTCACTGGCATAATATTTTTAAGGTTTATCCATGTGTAGCATGTACCAGTACTTCATTTTTTATGGTTGAACAATACTCCATTGTATGCATGTATCACAATTTGTTTATGCATTTATCTGTTGATGGGCATCTGGGCTGTGTTCTGGCAATTGTAAATAGCACTCTTAGGAACGTGAATGTAAATGTACTTGTTTAAATACCTTTTTAAAGTTTATTTATTCTGAGAGAGAGAGAAAGAGAGAGCAGGGGAGGGGCAGAGAAACAGGAAGAGAGAGAATCCCAAGCAAGCTCTGAGCTGAGGGAGCTGACAGTGTGGAGCCTGACATGGGGCTCTATCTCATAAAATGAACTGTGAGATCTTGACCCGAGTTGCAGAAATCAAGACTGGGATGCTTAACCCACTGAACCACCCAGGCGCCCCTGAATGCTTGTTTTTAATTGTTTTGTATGTTCCTAGAAGTTGAAATGCTGAGTCATATGGTAATTCTATGTTTCGCTTTCTGAGGAAACTTTGAACTGTTTTCCACATCAGCTGAACCATTTTTACATTCCTTCCAACAATGTAAAGGATTCCAATGTATATTAAGTTTGGTTATTTTATATGTTTAATATTGAGACAAAATTACATTTAGGTAAAATTTATGGCAGTGAAACATAAGGATATTAAGAGAACATTTTAATGAGTTTTGACAAATGTATAAAACCATGTAACCAGCATTCTGATCAATATAAAGAATATTTCTATCACCCTAGAAAATTCCTTTATTTTTCTTTTTATATCAGCATAGTTCTCATTTCTATAGTCCAAGTCCTTTCATTTTTTTTATTTAAAAAAATTTTTTTAACATTTATTTATTTTTGAGACAGAGAGAGACAGAGCGCAAGTGGGGGAGGGGCAGAGAGAGAGGGAGGCACAGAATCCGAAGCAGGCTCCAGGCTCTGAGCTGTCAGCACAGAGCCCGACGCGGGGCTCAAACTCACAGACTTCATGATCATGACCTGAGCCAAAGTCGGATGCCCAACCGACTGAGCCACCCAGGCGCCCCAAATCCTTTCATTTTTATTGGTGCTAAATTGCTCTTTGTATGAGTATATAATTTGCTTATGCATTTTCCTGTTTATGAACATTTGGGCTTTTTAGTTTGGGAATATGAATACAACCAAAATAAAAAAAAAAACCTTTTTTTGTATGTAGATGTTTTCCCTTTTATTTTGGGGGCAGGGTAAATACCAAAGTATAGAATTGATGGGTCATAGGGTTGGTGTATGATTGACTTTGTAAGACATTGTCAGTTTCTAAGGTGATTTAAACATTTTATACAACCCCACTAACATACCAGAGTTCCAATTATTCTTCTCGCTTGACAGTATTTGCTGTTGACAGTCTAAATTTTAGCTATTCTAGTGCATGTAAGGTAGTATGTCACTGTAGTTGTGATTTGCTTTGCTTTTATGATGAATGATGTTGAGCAATTTCTCATATACTTGTTAGACATTGGCTTATTAGGCTTTTTTGTATACTACCTGTTCAAGTCTTTGCTTAGGCCTTTATTGGTTTGTCATTTTATTATTGACATGTAGGAGTTTTTAATTATATCCTAGATAAAAGTTCTTTGTCAGGCTTACATGCATTATGAATATTTTCTTCCAAATCTGTGGCTTGTCCTTTAATTTTTTTAGTCATGCTACCTGGGGAGAAGTCAATTTAATGGAGCACAATTTAAAAATTATCTTTCCATCTTACATTCCATTTATTACCTAAGAAACATTTTCCTAAAACCAGGGGATCATCTTCTATCTTTTCTCCTATAAATTTTATAATTTCCTCCCTTATATTTAGACATCATTCTCAAACTAATCTTTCCATGTGGTTTGAGAGAAACATTGTGCTTCATTTTTTTTCCCATATGTTAATCTACTTGTATCAACACCATTTGGGGAAGACTTTCTATTTCCCATTGAATTACTTAGACCTTTGTCAAAAAAAAAATCAATTAACCATGTAAAGTGGTTCTATATTTGGACTCTTTTTCCCTCTTCAGTGATCTCTTAATCTATCTAGGTAAGAAACATAGAAGGTATTTTCACTAATGTCAGGAAGAAAACAAGGATGTCACTATCATTGCTACTATGAAATACGTATTGGAGATGGGGCATAAAATAACAGCTATTCACTAAATCATGCCGCTTAACTGGAAAATACTTCCCCTCTCACAGAAAACAGAGGCAACGACTATCCTTACATGTTTTCACCATGGAATAATTTGGTCTACTCTGTAATTTCATATAAATGGAATAATACAATACATACTCTTTTACTCATTACTTGGTAATGAGACTTCAGCATATTTAAAAGTAAATGAGGGGCGCCTGGGTGGCTTGGTTGGCCAAGTGTCGGACTTCGGCTCAGGTCACGATCTCACAGTTTGTGGGTTTGAGTCCCGCATCGGGCTCTCTGCTAACACCTCAGAGCCTGGAGCCTGCTTCGATTCTGTGTCTCCCTCTCTTTCTCTCTGCCCCTTCCCCACTCACACTCTCTCTGTCTCAAAAATAAATAAACATTAAAAAAAAATTTTAAAGTAAATGAGATGATCCAGTAAAATCAAAAACTTGAGTATATACACTCATCATCAATATATATACTCATCTTCTCATTATTTTTTAAGTTTATTTATTTATTTTGAGAGGGAGGGAGGGAGAGAGGGCAGAGAAACAGGGAGAAAGAGAATCCCAAGCAGGCTCTGTGCTGCCAGTGCAGAGACTGATGCGGGCCCTATCCCACGAACTGGGAGATAATGACCTGAACTGAAACCAAGAGTCAGAGGCTTAATTGACTGAGCCACCCAGGCAGCCCTCATCTACTCATTCTTTAAGACATAAATGTCATCCATAAAGTTTTTACCATTCCAAACTGTAGAATTGGTCTCTCCCTGTGTCCTTATTGCTTTAAGTATAAGCATAACAGCTTCTTACCCACTATTGACATAATGTCTATTTCTTTTTTAAGTTTTCGAAGGCAACAGCTGTGTCTTCTGTGTCTAGCATATAACATATGTTCGGTAAATACACGGGGCTACCAGATTTTCATGTATGCATAAGTAAAGTCTAAACATGAAATTCAGTCATGCAGTGATTCATTCATTTCTTCATCCACCTAGAATGGCTATATACAGTGAATAAGGCTCTGAAGTCACTGCTAGTACTGAAATCCCAGGCTTTGCAACCTGTTCCCTGAGTGACCTTGAGCAATTTATTTAATCTCCCAGTGTCTCAGTTTCCTCATCTGAAAATGAGATAATAATAATACCTAATTCAGAGAATCATATTGAGGAGTAAATGAGTAATGCATACCAGTTTCCTGACTGACGCATACTTCCTAACACATAGAAAACACCCAAGCGAGTTAGCTATATTAATTTTTATTCAGAAAACCTGTTGTGGGTTTTCACTATGTGCCAAACACTGAGCTATCCTGTAGTGTATTTCAAGGGACTCGTGATCTAATGTGGGAGACAGATAAACATACTAAATAATAAATAGTATGAATGGAATCCTATGGGAACGTGGAGAACAGTCAATACCCTGGGCAATTACGAAAGGCATTATATGAGCAGACATTTGACAGATACACGGGTGTATGCCAAGCTGAGAATTAGGGGACAAGGCAGTGCAAACAGATGGAGCATAATATGCAAAACCACGGCAGCATGAGAAGATTTGAGATACTAGGGAAAGTTGAGAAATGGAGAGGCAGAAAGACTGGAGACAAATTTAAGAAGCCACCAGACAAATTTGTCACATGCAATCTGGGTAGAAAGAGCTACTGACTTGAAGGTAAGCCATGTGCAAGCGGCAGTTGTGTATAACTGAATATAACACTCAAAAGCACAGACCCCCCTCATTAAACTCACATAATGCTTCCTAGAGCATGGCCAAGCATGGACTGGTGTAAGGTGCCACGGGATCAAATAAACTCTTTTTGACATAGCTGAATAAAGAAAGGGCAAAAATTGGATACGTTACATCAAAAAATAAATGACACTTCTATTAGAGCTGCTAATTTTCTGCCCTACTCAAAAGATTCAGTTTAAAACTAATAAAGTAGCAGCAAAATAGGCTGATTTAAATTTCACCTTCTCTTACTTTATATCCAACCCCTATTAGAAGTGCTAATATCCACAGGACCGTAAGATGGCCTAAAGACCTCTTGTTGAAGGGATAAAGTGAGGATAATGAGGGCAAATTGAATAAATTGCATTTGGAAAATCAGGAGTTATTTGAGAACTCAATAGAACTTTGCAGGTTTCCTATATTTGAACCACCCTTTATATTTAAACTATCATTTTAGTCTAAGTTTTCTATATAAAATAAATGAACTAGAAATTATTCCAAGTTGGGATGAAGTACAAATGGTGAAGCAGATAGATTTAGCCACAATGTGAAATCCATTTTCAGACATAGCTAAATTCCAGCACCCATGTTTCCACATAGTTATTATTTTATAGGAAGGAAATAGAAATAAGATTTTCTATCCACAGATTTTTATAATGCCATCATAGTGTAGGTAGGATTCTTACATTCTTTCATATTTTTCTCTTTTGCTGGTTTAGTCAGATTATAACTGAGCAAGTGCTATATTTTTCATTCTAAAGAACAAGATTGATGCGATAAAATTTAACTTTTAAGAGTAGTCGATATCCTTCTTTCTGTTGCTAAAGGCTACTAACCCTCCAAGATGCCTTTTCACTAAACAATGCCACATTCCCTGTCCCCTACAGGAAGTAGCTTTGGATCACAGAAATCCAAAACACCATATGGATCATCTATTAAGAACATGAACTTGGGACTCTTTCCCCACTTTGCCACTTACTGGCTGAGCATACGGTCTTAGGAAATTTAGTTAACTTCTCTGCACTCATTTTTCTTGTCTGCAAGATGAAGATAATCACAGTACCTACCTCATGAGGTTGTCACAAACATTTGAGGTAATAGGTATAAGGCACATAGAACAGTGCTCGGCTAAAGTTTGTGCTCAATACATACTTCCTTTTAGCTACATTTATGTGCACACCTCTTGAGACAGCAGGCATACTAGTCATCAAATGCAGCATCTATAATACCTCTTCTGCTGTGTTCACGGGTGTCATCTAACCTCAGCTGTCCAGATGTACTCCACATCCTATAGGTATGTGAAGGCCCATCTTTGGTTTAGGGCCATCTCTTTAGGGGAGAACTCCCTGGATTTCTTTCAACATCTCCTCTACCCAGCATATTTTATCTCCTGATTCCTTTCTTTGTATTTTAATAATAGTTACCTATCTTAGCCCTTGATTCTGGATCATGTATAGATTTTTTTTCTCTTTCAGCCACTCTATCGAATCTTCATATACATGGACTTCTGATATAATAGTCAGCATTTATTGAGTCATTGATATCTATCACTGTATGGTGTAAATATTTGACATATATAACCTTGTTTCCCCCCTCAAAAACCATTGATATAGGTGCTACTACAATTTCCACGTTATAGACAAATAAATTAAGGTACAAACTTTAAAAAAGTTACCCAACTTCCATTGTTTACAAGGCATAGAACTGTGAGATATGTTTATATTTGCTCTCAGACTCAGATATCGGGAACCTAAGATACACGGCCTTTGTTTCTGCTGGTAATTTGAGCCATACGAAATGGAAAATATTCAACTGTTTTGGAACTAGAAAAGCTATACATTTCATATGTTATAACTAGCATTATTCTGCTATTCCTAAAGTGGTTTTTTAACAAAAGCTTGGTATACTTTTAATAATTTGTACTCAAAACTTCAAATTTTCTCTAAATAGCTCCCCATCTCTGCTGTTTATTGATATATTCCTCATCTTACTTTTTCTCTGTTGTGACTTTTGAGCCAATCTTTTGGGATATAAACCCATTTAATCGAAAATAATTAAGACCAATTGAACTTTCATTTTTTTTTCTAACAACCAGTATTCTTTTTTTAGCTAACAGAAATTTCTCATTTTCTATTTACATAAATTCATGTAATCAGCAGTGGCACTAGCTAATCTGAACAAAAATTAATAAAAAGTGAATGCCTTTCCAAGCCTCATTTTGTTAAGACATATATATATATATATATGACATATATATATATTTTTTTTCTTATGAGTCTTTCCCGGTAACAGAGCCATTCACTAGTTTCCTTTGCCATTCTCCAGTTGCTGAGAAGTTACAGCAAAATATAATTTGACCCTTCACTGTCTTTTAGTATACATGTTAAGAGACAATAAGAAGGCAAATGTGCCAATTACATCCTCAAAGAATTAGATATATCGGCAAAGAGTTGCTTTAGGCACTTATGAACAGTCTATGTAGAAGTGGAGAGAGAAGAAAAGGGTTCCAATCCAAATTCTATCATTAACTAGATATAGGATTTGGGGCAAGAAGTTTGTTCTCTTTGAACTTGAGCTTATTTATGTGTAAAATGGGAGCCATTGTACCTGGCTCAAAGAAAGATTGTGCAGGGTTGGATGACGAATTGCCTTATAAACTGCCAAACTCTATGCAATGTAATATTTTCCTCCAAATTCTCAATTTATGTCCATCTACCTTACTTTTCTGACTTGTGCCAAACTTGCTGTCGATCTAACATTATGAAGCAGAAATTATCACCACGAGGTTGTGAGGAGTCCCTAAACTGGATATGACATGTATTTGCATCACTGCAGTCCCCAAGTTTATCATTTGAGTCTACCCTTGACTTGTTATGGTGGACCTACAGATATGAGCGATTTAATGAAACTTCACCTTCAATTGATTTTCAAGCATACTTTCATGTTTCTGAAGAAGTTAGTTCATCTTTAAGCTAGTTAGTGTGAATAAAATCTTCAGAATATTTTTTGAAGCTTTGATTAAATTTATTGCAATTAGAGATTAATATGTGTACCTCATGCACTCTTTCACCTTTTTATTGTCTTCTAAGTGAAGGAAAACCTCTTCTTTGTAAGAAGTAAGAAATAGTTTATAAATACCAAAAAAGTGTGCTTCTTAATAAACTATATTTTGTGTCAGTTTTGAAACTGCTAGAATATACTAGAGTTAAGACTCCTTCCTGCGCCATGCAGACAGAGGAAGCGGAGGTTTGAATCCCTTTGTCACATGATGGATGTGAGTGATTTTCCTGAGCAAGCACTACTCTTCTTTCTAGAAAAAGAACATAGTTAAGCATATCAACTTTGATACACCTCCTTTAACAATTTCAAATTGGGCACTGCCACTTTAATAACCCACACCTGGTTAAGATTCCTGTTCCATTGAGTTCACACTGCAGTAATGAGCCCTGAACATCAGGCAGAGAACGTAATGAGAACAATGCAATTAATCACCAAATCGTGCTCAATTTCAATAACATGAAAATTTCTCTTACATTTTTGCTCCCTAGAAATAATACTTTATGCAGTGGAAAAGGTAGGCAAGGTTTCAGTGATGAACAAAAAAGTGTCCTCAGATAAAAACAAAAAGCTAATAGTCAGCAGGCTACATGAAGGTGAGTGCATAAATCAAATACCTATACCATCTGTTATGGAAAATTAACAGGAATTAAGTGGCACACATTTCTAAAAATACATTTCTTCACAGCATGTAGAACCACATCTTCTGAATTAAATTTCTGAGGAAGAATATAAAAATTTATTATCAATTAGGAAATCTTATCTTATTAAAACATAGGAAATCCTTTTCTTATTAAAGAAAAAGAAATTCACAGCCAAACTTCTTGCAAGGTGAATCTACTGCTATAATAGAAACAAAACAAGACAACACGAGACAAAACAAAACAAAACAAAACAAAATGAAACAGAACAAAAAACTGGCCTGGATGTCTAGAGATTCAAGTGCACATGAGTCATTCATTATTTGTGTGATGCAGAATCACTCAATTTTCTAAGTCTGTCTCCTCACCTGCAAAAAATAAAGCACTGGGACAGTAAGTGTAGGAGAATTTAATAGAGTTAGAGTCTTGTGGATTCTAGGTATCTAAAGGATAGTAATTGAGATGGATATTAATTTATCCCATTCACTTTTTTTTTGCAGAATTCTTAGAGCAAAGGGAAAAAAGATGCATTTGTGAAGATTAAAAAAAAACAACAGGCTATATTTCCTTGCTGTCATTAAACTCTGGCAGACTACTTACATTATACTAGAGACATGTGAAGAAGGCCTAAGTCATACTTTAATATTTGAATAAGACATGGCCAGTTGTCTTGATATTGACACAAAGCCTACATATTTATTATAGCACATATTTCTGAAGAAGACAGTTCATTAAGGACTATCACTTGAAAAAGGGGCAATGAGCCCACCTGCAATATTAGTTTATATGCACATTCCTGGCAATAATGAAAACAAACTGGGCATTTAGTCACCAGCGATGCGTGTTTGTTTGTTTGTTTGTTTGTTTGTTTTGTAGAGACACTCCTCTTCAATAATGGCAAAAAATAAATTTCGAGAATATTTATTAGAGCTTGGATTAATTTGTTGTAATTAGAGACTAGTATATACCTCATGCACTCTTTTAGCTTATACTTTTTGTTTTCTTATAACTGAAGGAAAATATCCTCCTTGTAAGAGGTGCTGCTTCCTCCCTAATGAGAGTATAATTTAGCATCTACATGTGCTATAAAGCTGGTACCTTGTTCTCTCCATTCACTTTGGAAACAATTGAGTATGAAAGGTCACTATCCTTTATAGAGGAGCAAACACATTTTCGAGATAAAAATGACAATGTGTTTTACAAATTTGCAGACCAGGTTAAATGATTGCATTTCCGATTTTAACTTAACAGTGGCACAAACGCTTTTTCAATTTCAACTAAAGTAACCAGGCGAGAAATCCAAATGAGTGTATGTAGTGATTGCTACAGAAGATGGCTGCTGACAGATTAAAATACACCTTAGAGCTTAAGTTTGATGTTGTAAACTAATTTCCGGCTATCTTGAATAGAATGTTTTGATTGAGCTCAAGCAAGCAATATGTGCCAGCATTTTTTGTAAGGGTGGAAAAAAAACACTAGAATTTGGTTGGACGCTAGATATGATGTGCTACATACTTTGCTACGTGGTGATACCACAATTCCTATAAAACGGGGATAATACAATTGTTTAGGTAGACATCATGGATGATTACATACAATAAGCATCACGTCATGCCTGTGAGAAAGATTGCGTTGCCACCATTTCACAAACGAACAAATTGAAGATCGGGGAGGTGAGGTCATTTGCCTAAGGATACACAGCATTGCATAGTCAGCATCGGAATTCAAACCTGGGCCAGTGGTTGAGGTCATCACTTTTCCATCAACCAGAATATTAGAGGACCCTCAAATGTTTCGAAAATTTATATATTACTTAAGGATTGTTTCAGCATTTTTTAAACCCTATTTGTAGACTTTCTCCTTTATGAATATATTAGGGATTTGAGTAACGAAATACTCTCATATTATTTCTAGGACTTTCGATGCTTAGTACTTGGAGCGGGTAAGCACTCTATAGATAAGCATCAAACCTTCCTCCAATTGAGTGACAGACTCACGTGCTATAAAGATGTTGGAGTAATGGATCACAGAAGAATTGAATATTAGTTTTGGAGATGTGATAGGTTGAAATCATGTCTTTGTTCATTATTAATGTGTATCACTTTGTATCAATCTCCAGTACATTTGAAGAAGAAATGAATTGGAAGAAATGGAAGATTTTTCACAGGCATAAAAATGGTGTCACAGGAAGACAGCTCTGGTGATTCAGTTGTGAAACTAAGCATGTCTCCTGGAATAATGATTCTAATCCTATCCACTTTGGTTTTATTTCAAAAGAAATAAATAATAATATATCTTAGCACTAACAAAACATTGATACTGTTCATTTCTTTTTCTCCAGAAATCATTCTAACATTACCGTGATGATATCCAGAACTTTGAAGAAATCCAGAAAATGTCCTTTCTTTTTTTCTTTTTTTTTTTTAAAGAAGTTTACCAGTATTAACCATGATTTTTTTCGTAATGCCTTTGACATGGTCCCATTTCTTTATTTTTGTGCTTGGCCTCATGAGACAAGCCACAGGCAGATTATGATGTAGTACAGTGCAGCAATGTTATTAAAAGTGGTAAAATAAAATGCTGAGTGTGAACCATAGTCATGGGTGCTTTATGTGTTTTCACAGGTGTAAGTCTTTTTCAGGAATTTTCTTAAGATTAGTTAATGTTTTTTTATGAATTCTTAATAAATGTTTCAATATTCATTAAAATAGTAACAAGGGCTATTTTAAAAGTCACTTTTGTCCCTTCCTGTCCCAAGGAGAGCAAGCACTGGGAATATCAGGTAACTGGGTCTCTCAGCCCAGATAATGGGGTCAACCTTATAAATAGATATTAAAGCACTAGAATAATTCTTATAATATCTGGTTTCTGTCCATCATTGCATTTCCAAGAAACTTATAAACTTTATGGAAATTACCTCATTAACCAATTTACCATCTTTCAGAAGTAGGTACAGGATAAAGTATTTCAACTACTGCTCGAGACTAACTTGTGGGTGTTTTCCTTCTGAACTCCAACTTTGAGCCCTGGCTTATTTAAAGAGCACGCTATTGAGTTCCAGGTGGTGAAGAGTAGTTGCCCAGCCTTGGATGAGATGTGAAGTAAATGAATTTACTTTGAAAGTGGTTCATTAGAGCTTATGAAGACTCTTGTGAATCGAAGGGTTTTGGAGAGGCCATTAAACACATTCCTCCATTACTTTGCAACTTTATTCCTGAACTGTCCTAGAAATATAACCAGTCCTTTTTTTTTTAAGCTTATTTATTTCGAGAGAGAGAGAGAGCATGGGAAGGGCAGAGAGAGAAAGAGAAAATCCCAAGCATTCTGCGCACAACCAGCATGGAGCCCGGTATGAGGCTCGAACCCACAAACCGCGAGATCGTGACCTTAGCTGAAATGGAGTCAGACAGGTAACTGGTTGAGCCACCCAAGCGCCCCAGAAATATAACCAGTCTTTAAAAAAATCTGTTAAGACAAAGTTTACAATATAGATTAGATTGCAAAACCTATGAGAGGAGACAGTGTTAATCTAGTTTACCTTTGAATACCATAGTAAGCACTCTGTTAATGTTCATTGAACATGTGAATTAATGAATAAATAAAGACAAGACATATTGACCACTGTGTTCCAAGCACTATTCTATGAAAATTGTGCACATACATTCATTGGATTATCAGGAGCTAATAAATCATTAATAATAATAATGTATGGAAGACAAAAAATTAAATCCATTTTCTTATAATCAAATTGTTACCAATTTTGTTAGGAAATGTTTTCTTCTGCCTCAGCTAAACCCTTTGTGTTCTTTCTATCCTCTTGCTCTTTCAAGAGTGGAAGCTGAAAAATATTGGGGTAAAAATACTTTAAATACCTCATGAATATAAGAAAAAAGTTAGGCACTGTGGGACCTTAATATAAACATTATTTCTATAAGAAAACATAAAGAACAGTAAAAGATCAAATAGTGCAAAATTTATCTGTTATAATTACTTAAAAATACCTTGTATGCATTATTATCACAGACAATAATGTAAATTTTAAATTAACTCTCTTTAAACACTTCCATGTATAACAGATGGACAGTTTTGGGGCAGGTTGGGGATATGATAAGATTATTGGGGAAAATAGAATTTATATGAATAATAAAAATTCAAATTCTAAAATTATGAGAATACTTATCATATAAAAAATTAGGTAGAATAGTTATAAATATCCTCATATTCTACAGCTTATATTATACAAACATCCAAAATCTTTTTTTCTATTTAAATACATTGTTCTCAAAATCACAAAAATATGTTGCATAAAACAGTTCAACCACATTTAGCAGTGTGACATACGTATTTTTCTCTTTAATGTGTAGTGCATTTAGTGGCTTGCAAATTGTTGATTATGGAACTCTTTTTTAAAAGGAGTGCTTCAAAGCATGTTATCCCCTCTGTTCATAACTGCTTGTTGGGGTAGCTAATAAACAGTCCATTTTGAAAGTGTATGTGTCGGGGGGAGCAGCGAACAATTTTTAACTGGACAAATAGCGAATGTTCTTTTGGAAATCACTGTTTTTTTATAACCTACTCTTTGTTCCCACTCATCCACTATTGATAACATCGGGGGACAACCTGATTCTATCCCCTGACCCTTCCCCCCCTCCCCCCCCATCTTTCTTTCACTTCTATCTGTTAGGGATAATTTAACGGTGACCTGAATTACAAGTGGCAGCATACTTCCCATGTTTCCTCTCACTGTGGATAGGTTTAAAGAGTGATTTGGGTAATTCATTCAGAGATTGTCATAGTCTTTTTGAGTTCAGTCATCTGCCTTTTAGTGTGGAACTGGTCTGACTAAAGTCATGGTTTTCTTAGAGGAAGAATGGTCTTAGCTCTGGAAAGAACTCTGATTGCCATGGTAATGGATGTAGGTAGGAATCCTAAAGTTCTAATCCTTTAATTTTAAAGTTGAACAGAACATACACATACAAGTGGCAAACAAATCAACACTTACAGACTTATATGGTGTTTATCATTAGAAAGTGAAAACTGATACATTTATCAAAAAAAAAAAAAAAAGACTGTGCACTTGTCCCTGAATTGGTTGTCAATGTAGCATAATGTAAACCTTGTTTACACTGTTGTCATCTGCACTTATTTTCCAAAGACCTTCATCGTTAGTTGGATTGTCTTTTGTCATCTTGCAGCACAGGAACAAGATTTTGCAAAACATTGCAATGAGATCTTTAAAAAGACAAAGACGTCTGATATCAAGGGTTCCAAACAAATTGAGTAACAAAGCTCATGTCACAATGTAGGTGCCTTCCCTTTCTAATAAAACCGAAGACACTCAATACACTGTCTCCCCATCCCCTCAGATGTGCCGTTTGAAAGTTAAGAGGATAGAAAGAGTAGCTGTCTTAGCCTTTTCTTGTTTGTAGTAAGTCATCTACTATAAGAAAGGGTTGTCATCACCATCCAGGGCAAAATGAGTGCTGTAGCTCTCAAGTATAATGCTCCTTTGGAAATACTACTTTGAGAATAAGTTCTATGTTTGTAGCTGCACTCTGTCCATTCAGGAGTGTTGATAAAACAGTTTAATATTTAGTCACTGTGGTGGCATTAATTTTAAAACAGACATGCCTCAAAGCATATCAATCTCTCTCTCCTGTGAGTTTGAAAATTTGTTGTTACTATGTTACAAAGGGAGGGACGCTCTTGAGAATATATGGTATCCATCTATCAGAAGCCTTGTGAGTATTTGCAATACTGTCTGATTCTATTTCAAGAAGTTGGTGTTTTAGGCCTAATGTATTGAGGTCATGCTGAGCAATTTACAAAATGTGTACCCTCCCTGCTGTAAAAGTTCAATATCTGTTCAAAACTTTCATTTCTATTCAGTGTTGAAGTAGACACATTTTATGTGAAGTTTTAAAATAATCTAAATGCTCTTTCTTTCCATTACACTATGGAAAAACCATCTATCATCTATAATTCAGTTGATAAAATAATAATTGAGATATTCATGAAATATATATATTAACATGCTGAATTTCTAAACGTATAGATTAGGTTTTTACCTGAGATCATGTTTTGCAGTGGTGATCTATGCTATTGTTGGTGTAGTGATAGTTTTCTGGAGTGTTATTACTAGCTCTTTCCAAGAGAGAGCAGTAGTGAATTGCATTATTTGTGCTGGCTATATAGTTTTGCTCAAAAGTACTGATTTTCATTTTCAACTTTATAACCTTTCAACCTATTGACCATGAGAAACGCTCTGACACAACGTGACACATATAAATGTTTAAAGTCCAAAGGGTAATTATCTATATTCATAGTTAAAACTGTGCCTTGATTTCACAATAGAAACCATATGTTCACTCAAAACACTTTCAATAGGTTAAATAACACCCAGATTAACCCTGAGTTAGTTTACTGGTTAAAATAATAGCAGCATCCTCTTCTAATTCAGTAGTTCATTTATCATCTCTGATCAAGGCACTGGACATGAACTTTCAAGATTTAAAAGCTTAAATTTAAATAGAAAAAAAAAAGCAAGAAAAAAAAAGCCTACAGATGTTTAAATATCCTCCTTCTTGACCTTATCATCGTCCTATCTGTTCAGGTACTTAATACCAGCTTTCAAAGTTGTTATTGAAAACTACATTCAAGTTTGTCTTACATTTAATAAAATAAAACCATTCTGTCTTCAAGTCATGAAGGCAAAGACCAGTTGATTTTTCCTTAGCACCTTAACCATATGGGGAACAATTGGGATCAATTATTGAATTAAGTGTAAATTGCCCTAGGCCTAGATCAAACCAGCAAGGTGGCCCAGTGTGAGTGAGAAAGGTGGAACACTGTCAAGGCCAGGCCAAAGCATCCTGCTTTTTTTCCAGTCAGCCAGACTTTTGTGAGACTGAATTATATGAGTTAAAGCTTCCCATTGCTTGCAAATAAGCCAGCTCAAATATATACATATATACATATATACATATATACATGTGTATACACATGTATATATGTATATATGTATATATATATACACTATATATACTATATATATATACACTAACACATATATACACATATAGATATATATGGATATATATACATATATATACACATATATTATATATGCATATATTATATATATGCATGCATATATATATATATATATATATAAAATCATCCTTGAAATACTTGATTATCCTGAATCTTTGAAATCACTGCAGCAGAAAATTACAAGCAGAAAGCAAAATTGTATATTATGGAAGTAATGGCAAACCAAGGGAAAAAGACACTGCAGGGGAAAACAAAAAACAAAAAACAAAAAAACAAAACAAAGCAAAAGGACAAACAGGGAAATGACTTCTCAGCATGTGCCAGGTCTGCACATGTAATGCTGGTTCCAAGCCATCCCTTGTCCTGCTTTGTAATGTCACAATTCCTTGTCAAGCTGCAGAGATCACCTCCAGTGAACAGATGATCTATAGGAGGTTTCATCAGAAAGAGCCTTTCTGTCTTGAAGAAGTGAAGTGTTTTCCTGAATATCCTATTCAAGCCCCATTGGAAACAGCATAAAAGCATAGCACAGGAAGAACTAGGAGGCCTCTAGAGGCTTGGTTGATATACTTTTTCTGATCACAAAATTATTATTTTTATGACTCTTTCTAAAATTACTTGGAATCGCCATCCCTCTTCACAAAAACAATACAAAGGCTGTGGGGATTGGGGAACAGAGTATCCCCTTCGGACTCCAATGAGTTCAATCTTCATAGGCAAAACCATGAAGCCCGGGGCGGGGAGCTTTGAGGGAGCACTCCTTCCTCGAAATAGAAAAAGGATATCCTTTGGCACATAAAAAACAGAAGCTGGGTAGAAAGCCAGCCTTTCTTTGCCTTGAAACAAATCCCATTCTAAAATGTTGCGGTTTTGTATCCATCACCAGCGAATATACTCTAAACAAGTGAGCAGAACCATTCACCCTTAAAAAAGCTGGCTCTTGCCCAATTTTGGCTCTCTATGTGAGTTTTCATATGTTCTCCTTATGCACCTTTACCATCTTTTATGCATCACTTACCATAAAGGTAGGACTTATTAATAAATCTGTTCTGCGACATGCTGAAAAGAAATCCTGAGAGGTCTTTTGTATTTAATATCTCAATGATTCTGCAGCCTTCTTTTTGTCCTAGTGTAGATTACGGTGGCTAAGGCTTGCTTGAGCCCTAGTGTTATTTATCAACAAGACTCTGAGTGCGTGAATATAAGGAGAATTTCTTAGCATTTGCATTGGAGGAATATGCGAGGCTCTTGTCTCAGTTCCAGTTATTGAAAGTTAACACCAAGGCAGCACCAGCTTCTAAAGCTACTTATACTCTCAGGAAGTTCCCAGCAGCGGCTGCTAAAGCCCGTGGATCCAGAGGTGGTAAAAAAACGTTTATGTTGCATTATCGGCTCAAAGTGACAAAAGGCAGGTAGCAGTGCCAGGGTGAGTGTTTCATTAAATTTTCCAGCCAGTGTGTTAGCACTTGGAAAAAAAAAATGAAAGAAAAGAAACGATACATGGTTAATGTGAATACGGGAAAGCTTCTGCTCTGCAGATCGAACAGATCCCAAATGTAAGCAGGGCCCCGGTGGTGGTGGGAAGAAAGGTTGGAAAGTCTGTGTCAGAGAAATTGTGTCTATTCGGATGTAAGTTAAAAGGAATTGAAAGTAAATGGAATGTGGCCCAGAGTTGTTTTCTGGGGTTTACTGCTTAGTTTGCTTTGTGGAATAAAAAAATAATTAGAACAATGAAGAAAATGAAAACTTAAATGATAGTGTACCAAAAAGAAAAAAAAAAATGTTCGAGTATTTATTATACTTGAGCAGGTTTGGTGTTCATCAGGGGCCCCTTGGTCAAAAATTCAGCTAAGCAACAGTTCAACTAAGCACTCAGACCCAATGCAGACCCCATTGTCGAAAGGGTCCTACTCACTTAGTCTGCTCTTTCTGGGCAATCAGAAGCTCCATTATGAGATTTCTGTAATGTCCTTTCTGTCCTGTTCTTATAATCCAGGGGCCAATAGCTCTGGACGTAACACAACCTCTAAAGAGGCTTTTAAAGAGAACAGTACATTTGAATGCCTATATTATTTAAACATAAGTATATGTAATCATTTCAAAATATTCACTGTGGAGCTCTGATGTTGACTTTTATTTTCTCCTCATTGAGCATCTTGTGGCCACGGCTAATCCGTGTAGCTGAAGCCTCTGATGGCCTTCTCTTGAGTTGCTCTGCTGATTGTTTTCTCGGCTTTCCCCTGACCTCATTCCTATGTACCATTTGGTTTGAGCTTCTTGGTCTTTGCAATGCAAATGCTCAAAGTGAACTTCAAATTCAGTCGTTAAGGAAGTCTTGCTCCTTTCCAAAATGCTCAAAAAGAAGCTGGCTGCCTGCCTTCACTTGTTAACAGAGAAGCCGATTTTTGTCTCTAAGTTGGGCCTGCAACTCTCTCCAGCCTGCTCTGTGTCTGTGTTCTTTCTCCTACACAGAGTTGAAAGAAAGAAGTGAGCTGATCTCCAGGGTGGAAGAAGGGCTTCCCTGTTGGAGACAACTCAAAACAGATCTTCCCTTGAGGGGCGCCATGTCATTTCCTATGTACCATTAACATGCTTCTGAAGAAAGAGCATGATGTTACTGCTTAACCACCTCATACCCCAAATCTCCTGGGACACAAAGTCACTGTCTGGGGCACAGAGAGGAGGGAAAAGTGATCAAGTAAAAAGAAACTCAGAAACTACTTCCTTTTTTTGTTTGTTTGTTTGTTTAATTAATTTGCTCAATATTTACTGAGCAACAAGTTTACATATGTAATATGATAAGCACATCAGGGAATTAAAGATGAAGTAGATATAAAACCTGTCTTTAGGCTTTAAACAAAGGGAAAAAAACAAAATAGAGAAAAGAATCAGATGTATTAATAACTTTGGCACTAAACAGAAAGACTCAGACAGGGTCACTGGTGAGGGAAGCCATTGGTGTCAGTGAGGAGGGCAGAGAGGAAACAAGAGAAGGCTTCCTGGAAGAGGTAGTATTTGATTTGGTCTCTAAAGGTATGAACTCGAGTGTGCAGAGGGAGGAGTAGGAGGTTCAAAGGAATTTGAGTTTTAGTGCTAAAACGGTCCTGCATATACAATAAGGTGTGGTTCTGTTTGTTCTGTGTATTTCATATGAAAAAGGAGGAAGTTTGGGAGAGATTGCATAAGGGAAAGGAGCTTAAACTTTATTTTCGAGGGCAGTCTTTCTACACTTGTCAGCCTCTCCTGGAACACTTCTGGAACAATCAGATTTAGACCCCTACACTGCATCTTAATTACTAAACCAGTACCTCCGAGTTGGCAGTCTGGATTCTCAGTTTTTGACATAGAAAAGTTATTATTATGTCTTCCAAGGATTGAGAACCACTGATCTAGGGAATATGGTACCACTGAACACTTGCTTTCATTCAACATTTACTGAATATCTACCATATGCCAACTATGTACTGGGGATGCAGTGTGGAACAAGGCAAAGACCCTCTCATGAAAGAATAAAGACCTTTTGGCTGCTAGCAATGATAAAACCTAAGGAATTATTGCAGTTCACTCAAACTAGTTGTAATAATCTGTTCAAGTTTGCATGTTTCATTTATTGTGCTTATACTAGAGACTATTATGAAAAAACTTATTACCTTGGTTAAGCAGGATATTACAAGTTGCAGAGAATAAATGCTATAGAACTTCAAAGAAGGGAGAACTTAGTGACATTAGGGTAGTAGACAAAGAATTTACATTGAGCCTTTAAATGTGGGTAGGATTTGTCCAGTCACAGAGACACTGAGGCATTGCAGGTAGGGTTAATGATGTGAGTGATGGTAGGAAGCACGATGAGATAACCAAGAGAAGCGTTCACTTTGGTGACTTCTGAACGTTAGGCTGAGGTCGGATAAATATTGGGGGTGGGGGTGTATTGACTACAATGCAAAATGATCAGAAAAAGTGTCAGAAAAGCTAAAAGTGTGGGATATTTCTCAGCAGCAGCATGCTGAAAGAGGCATGCATATGATGTCTGTGAATGGACAGTGCACTGAGGGAAAGGCTGGCATGATGATGTTGGAGGAGAATGGAGAGTGAGTTCAGGCAGTGAAGAGGCTCTAGAAGTCACTTTTATCAGGAAACTAGAAGCAGAGTAACTCCATTTTAACACGTTACCGCTCAGAGTTCTAGCAAGAAGGATAATATTGTTCCTGTTTTTTCTCAGTGGAAGCACACATAATCATTTGTTGAGCCTCTTTCTTTCCTAGCATTAAATTCATGAAGGGATTTATCATGTGAATTATCATTAAAGTGACAATATAATACATATATAATATATAATATAATGTCTATATCGTATGTAGATATATATTAAGTAAGCAATATGATAGACAATATTATCAGCAATGATTTTGCCAAAGGTCAGTAATTATTTTTCATGTGGTTATTCTTTATGTTAACTTTTGATAAAAATTAGGATAAAATGTGAAATCACAGCAGAAGAAAGGCATCATTAAAGGATGTCAAGCTAAGAGAGTTCAGAGGTGTTGGCCTCTAGTAACCTTTGCTTTGCAGAACCTCAGACTGAATTCCATGCTCAGTAATTAAATTTTAGATATTTGTGTTATTGTTTGCAGAAAGATCCATCCTTATGAGAAATTTAAACATCAGAAAGCAACACCAGGTTTCCCTTGTGCCCTTTAGATGTCTTATGTGCACCCTCATGAAAAGGAGGGTCAATCTACAAATCCACTGTGCTTTCCTTAAGAAAGAGCTTGGGGCGCCTGTGTGGCTCAGTCGGTTAAGCATCTGACACTTGATTTCAGCTCAGGCCATGATCTCACAGTTAGTGAGTTCAAAGCTCTCGTGCTGGGCTCTGTGCTGACAGTGTGGAGCCTGCTTGAGATTCTCTCTCTCCCTCACTCTCTGCCCCTCCCCTGCTTGTGCACATGTGTGCTCTGTCTCAAAAATAAATAAATAAACATTAAAAAAAAAGAAAGAGGTTTTAACATACTAACTTGGATGACGATTTAATTACCACAGAGTTCTGTGCATAAAATAATTTATTTGTTCCAAAAACATTTTGAAATTGTACATGTCTTCTCCATAAAAGGAATCCAGTGTTAGATCAAAATTGCTCCTAATTTTAAGTGGTGTTACAAGCTGATTGGCCCATCAGGAAGAGTTGGCTACGAAGCATTCTCTTAAGTAACAGGATGAGTTGACTTGCAGGATAGTTATTTACTTGTGTCCATTTTAACACCTGAGAACTGTTGCCAAAGATAACAATTTAGATTCAGCAGAGTAGATGTTAAGCGGTTCTGTCTGACAGTAATTAGCCAAAATATTTTATTGCTTCCTGAGGTTGTTCTTAGCTCATGATATAAAACCATGTCATCACTATAGAAGAGGATACTTTTCTTCCTTCTTGTTATCACAGGTGGGCTTGTATCCAACTCAGCTAAAAACAGAATCAAGCTATTTAAATGCAAGTTAAAGAGAAGAGGGGCTTCTAGAATTAGAATTTAATTAGTCCAGAGACCCTTTCTTACCATCCTTCTTCTGACATAATATTATAATATGTGGATATTATAATAATGTAATATTATAATTATATAAATAAACATGGATACTCAAGGTTCTATGCTGAGATCAGTAGTTCCTTAAGATACTTCTTTCTTGCTTCCTGCACAAGAAGCTGATAGTCGGAAGATGACAACATTGAAGATAATGATATCATTCCAAGAATCTGTGATTATAATCTAAGAACAATTATCCATGATTTTGACAAGCATATATGGAGTCAAATGCTATTGAGAGACCATTGAAAGCTCTGAAGGGTGGGTTCTTGCATTGTTAACATATTGAGATAAAAGAGTATAGAATGTATCAGTAGCGTGAAATTTTTTCTTATGACATGGTGATGGTGAGAGACATGGCCCTGTTGAGGTAGCATTTTAAGAAGATATTTGGAAAATTAGTGAGTCTGTATTTGAGGATAGCCCAATATTCCCACACATTCAACCCCATGTTGAATGTGAGGTAAGCTACACTTTGAGTTTTTCCTGAGGGAAGTAGACCTGGAGAATTAGAGTAAATAGTGTGGGATGGATTAGGGGTGCCTTAGTGGCTCAGTTGGTTGGGCATTTGACTTTGGCTCAGGTCATGATCTTGTAGTTCATGGGTTCGAGCCCCGCGTCGGGCTCTGTGCTGACAGCTCAGAGCCTGGAGCCTGCTTCAGATTCTGTGTCTCCCTGTCTCTCTCTGCCCACCCCCCACTGTGCTCTGTCTCTGTCTCTCAAAAATAAATGAACATAAAAAAATTGTGTGGGATGGATTGGAACTTTCTGTTCAAAAATATTTCTAATGCATTTGGCCATTTTATATTCTTCTCATGATGGTTATTTAGCTTAAACAGACTGACCAAATCGTTTATAGCAGGTAAAGTTTCTATGCCCAAGAAAAAATACATCTGAATTCTATAAGAGAATGGTAAACATTGGATAGGAAAAAAGAACAATTTTCTTACCTGGTTATCATAATAATTGAGATTTTCTAATTTCTGTCATAGAATCATGTCATTAATGGCCATGTCCAGATATACAATTATTGTTAGCCCTGAGAGTCTTAAAATATTCCACAATATATTAACACATTTTTAAAAAGTTTATTTATTTATTTTGAAAGAGAGAGAGCACAAGTGAGGGAGGGGCAGAGAGAGAAGGAAAGAGAGAATCCCAAGCAGGCTCTGTGAGTGCTGAGCCCAATGCATGGGGCTTGATCTCATGAACCATGAGACCATGGCCTAAACTGAAAATCAAGAGTTAGATGCTTAACTGACTGAGCCACCCAGGAGTACCTGACACTTTTAAAAAGTAATTTTATTAGGCAGTTTGAATTTAAGGAACATCTATGTGACTTCCTCTGCATTGTTATTGAAGTTTTATTTTATTGCCTTTACAATATCTTTTAACTTCTGGGAAAAAATTTTTGAACTGAAGGGTAGGCTGGTCAATCAACCCAGTGCTCACAGGTATAGGACTATTGTCTCTCTTTGTTGCTGTGTGGTGAATAGAGAAAAACTCTCCAGCCAAAGGATAGTGATGGTTTTTTTAACCTTGTATTGTTATTTGTGGTATCCTAAAGCCCCTTACTTCATTTTTGTTCTCAAATGGAGATATCAATATTAAGGGGCTTAAAGAACTTAATGTGGAAATGGTCACTTTTTATATTGCCTAAGTTGGAGATAAGAAGGCAGTGATTATTAGTCATTAAAACGGGTTCCTTAATAAGACAGCTATAGAAATGCTCATTCCTTAGTCCCTAGTGTTCCAGTTGCTAAATGACTGCCATTTAATACAACAAATTTGTAATTGTAAGTGGATTTAACTACTTTTTCTTCTTTGATTAACTCTTTAGAGCTGCCGAATAATCCATACTGAAATTCTCTTTCAACTGCAAGTTTTGTTGGGTAGAATTGTTACCAATCCTAGTATTTGGGTGAAACATAATTGTCAATGAAAGATATACAATTTATCAATCTATGAAGTTATAATTAATCATTATGGGATTCTAATTGGTCTTACCTAGAAGGAAATAGGCATGATATTGGCCATATCAAGATTTAGATCATCCAAATAGCCAATAAACCTATCATGAGATGTTCAACAAATGCAAATCACACAGTACCATTTCCACATCTATCCAAGAGTCAACAATTAAAATATCCACTAACAGTAGTGAGGTTGTGGAGAAATGTGAACGTGAGATAAGTTTAGTAGGGGTCAGTTAATTTGCATTAACTTAGTCACCATTTTCCAAATGTTTGCAGAAAATTTAATTTTAGTGCTAGGGAGTTATGTCTTCAAATTGCCTAAGAGGTTCAAAGTGGGGGTTGGGATGTCTTTCGTTCTTTGGACCTTGGCATTATTTGTTTTCTTGACAGTCTGCTGTGTTCACCTAATGCTCCAGTTATCTATCATATGAATAGGCTTTTTCCAGGAGTCACTCGGTGAGGTGTAAGCTCTGAGAACAGGTGCTGGTCTGTGGCCGTCCAAAGCAGAGTTAAAGTAATAAAGAGCCAATCTGAAGGCCTATGACATCAGTAAAATGCTTGTTGAGGGATATGCAAGTATGAAAAGTTTCTTTCAAGAGACATTTTGGTGAAAAGTTATATGGTCTTTCATATTTCTGGCACTGTGCCAAGTAGTAAGTTATTGTCTCTCAGCCTCAAATCCACCTTTCCATATTCTCCTCTGTGATGTTGCAATTCTGAAAAGCATACTTCTTTGCCAGCAGACTTTCTGTTAGACTCTGCCAAGAAGGGATGTTGAGAGGAGACAGCAAGACTCCCAGAGGAACACGCTCCTTTCTGCCCTACTGCCCTGGCCTGTTTCTGTTTCCTGTTCTTGTTAGAGTCACCCTAGCAACGCCTCTTCACCCGAGGTACAGCAGTTGATTGCAATTTGCAATTTTTTCCAACATGTGGAGAAGCAGTCCTGCCACCCCTCAGCGCCCCCAGCAGTAGTCGCTATTGCCCCCTGCTCAGAGGTGTAGGTCCTAGCCCTGGGGTCCCCCAAGTCCAAGCTCAGAGATATCAGTGCTGGCTGAGCAGCAGTCCCCCTCAGTGCTGTGGGGCCCCCTGTCCTACATTCTGTGTTTCAATCATTCCAATCCCTTTGTTTGTTCCCTCAGTCTTAGAAATGAGATCTACTTCCTGAAATTGCCACCTCAGGGATACCTTGTTTTCTTTTCTGCATTTTCATTTTTAATACTTAATTAACAATTCTTTGTATTGAATTATCTCTATTAAAATAAGCAGTATTGTTTTCATTCTGTGTCTGGAAACTAAGAGTGAAACAAATTAATCAAAATGACTTTCCTTCTAAGGGTGTTTCCTGCTTCTCATTTAAGAGTAAACAATCGAGAAGTTAATAAAAAAAAGAAATAGTGGAAAGAAAGAAAAACAAATAATATTGTAAATTAATTTTGTTTTTATTTTTTTAATTTTTTTTTTATTTTACTTTTTGAGAGAGACACATAGAGCACGAGTGGGGGGCAGGGAGCAGAGAGAAAGGGAGACACAGAGTCTAAAGCAGGCTCCAGGCTCTGAGCTGTCAGCCCAGAGCCTGAGGCAGAACTTGAACTCACCAACCCCAAGATCATGACCTGAGCCGAAGTTGGACGCTTAACCGACTGAGCCACCCAGGTGCTCCATAAACTAATTTTGTGTTTAGAAAACCATATACACATAGGAGACAGACAGACACACAATAGATAGATTTTGATATAGGTGTAGATGCATATTTATATAAAGACCATGTTATAAATTGAATTGTGTTCTTCCCCAATTCAAAGATTACTTCAATACCTCATAATGCGATTTTATTTGGAAATAAAGTTCTTGGGGCGCCTGGGTGGCGCAGTCGGTTAAGCGTCCGATTTCAGCCAGGTCACGATCTCGCGGTCCGTGAGTTCGAGCCCCGCGTCAGGCTCTGGGCTGATGGCTCAGAGCCTGGAGCCTGTTTCCGATTCTGTGTCTGCCTCTGTCTCTCTGCCCCTCCCCCGTTCGTGCTCTGTCTCTCTCTGTCCCAAAAATAAATAAACGTTGAAAAAAAAAATTGGAAATAAAGTTCTTGTAAATGTAACTAGTTACCATGAAGTCATCTGGGATGTGGTGGGGCCCTAAACCACTATGACTAGTGTCCTTATAAAAAGGAAAAATTTGGAAGAAGCATGAACCTAGGAAGAAGGGTATGTGAACGTGAAGGCAGAGACAGAGGTGATGTATCTTTCATCAAAGAACCCCAGAGATTGCCAGAACACCACCAGAAGTCAGGAGAGGGCATGGAAAAGATTCTCCCTCACAGCCAGCAGAAGGAACCAGCCTGCCTACACTTGATCTCAGATGTCCAGCCTCCAGAACTATGAAAATTATTTATTGTTTAAGCTACCTTGTTTGTGTTACTTGTTATGGCAGCCCCGGCAAACTAAAATAGATAAGTTATATAAGTTACGTAACACACACACACACACACACACACACACACGCACACACACACCTCTATGGAAAATAGCATGTTTTGAAATAGGGAGCAGCAAGGTGGCACAACTATAGTGATTTGGCACGGGTTCTTAGCTGTGTATATTGATATGATGGAATTGAAAACTTATTTCTATTCTACTAGTTTTCTCCAATTGAGCACTTACATTGTTGTGATATATAAAAGGCAGAATCAGGTAGGATCCCAGGCAAATAAATCCCTGAGAAAACAATTTCTATTGAAATGACTGTGCTCCTGAACCCAGACCTGGTGGTTTTTCATCTGTGCAAAACTGACTGTACAGGCATCACTGTGGTCCGTGCACTAAATCTCTCACAGGTGCCCTTTGCTCGAGATCCTCAATGCTGAAAACCCCAAAAGCTCCAGTAGTCTAATGAGGTCAAAACCAAATTCATCCTCTTTGACCCTAGCTCCATCTGTGCTCTTCCACTATACTTGCCTGTATCATAGTATGGTTTCCCCTAAAACTGTTTCAAATCTGCCCTAATATTTTATTGTTTATTTATTTATTTCGAGAGTGAGCAGGGGAGGGGCAGAATGAGAGGGAGACAGAGAATCCCAAGCAGGCTCTGCACAGCCAGACATGGGGCTTGAACTCATGAAACTGTGAGATCATGACCTGAGCTGAAACCAGGAGTCAGACACTCAACCAACTGAGCCATTCAGGCACCCAAAATCCGCCCTAATCATATCCTTTTTGCAAATTCCATCCTTAAACACCTTACCTTGCAAACTCCCCCTACTTCCTCCACTGTCCCTTTCCAAGATTGATGGATTGGCTGATTGGTTGATTATTTAATTTGACTGTCTCGGGTATCCTTTCTGGAAAGACAGTTTTTTTTCCTTTTTAAAAATTTTTTTAAATGTTTTTTTTATTTATTTTTGACACAGAGAGAGACAGAGCATGAGCAGAGGAGGGGCAGAGAGAGAGGGAGACACAGAATCCAAAGCAGGGTCCAGGCTCTGAGCTCAGGCTGTCAGCACAGAGCCCGACGTGGGGCTCAAACTCACAAACCAAGAGATCATGACCTGAGCCGAATTCAGACGCTTAACCAACTGAGCCACCCAGGCACCCCAAGACAGTTTTCCTTCTGAGTTCTCACCTCTACTGGCAATTCCACGCTCTCTTTTCTGACCCCCAAGCATCTCACTGTTCTGGTTCTCTTATAGTCAGTGTCTTCCTCTCTCCTGCCAATAATGTGCTGCTTCTAATCATAGACTGTCTTTCCCTTGCCAGGTTCCTGATTCAGGTGAGTTACTGGGGCTGCATAAGTTATGGAACTAGCCATAGAATAATGGGCAAAGATAGTTTCAATCCATTAAGGGAATTAGAGATAATTTACTCTTGTGCCTTCAGTTCATAGATGGGTTTAAGTCATCTTTTGAAAAATCTCGAAAGCACCTCTGAGGCACACCTACAAATTAATTTGTATAGATTTATGAAAGGAGTAGAAATAATCCAAGAAGAGTTACCGAGGAAATCAATGTTTTGAATTTTGGACAAGATATTACTTATTGTTCAAAACATGTTATTAAGCAAATATTTATTGGCTGGAATACATAAGGCATTATACTATGTGTATTACATGTATTCACTTAGGTAACTCACTGTGATTCTGTGATGTATTATTATCATTCCCATTCTCATTCTAAACATAAAGACACTGATGCATAGCTTAAGTAACTTGCCTGCGGTCATACGGCTTACAAATTTATCAATAAGGACTTGAACTCCACTCTACCCAACTTCGAAGTTTAAACTTTTAACATTATCATCAACACTACACTCGCACTAAATTCAGTCCATTTCTCCTAACAATATGATTAGATCACAAGTGAATGTGTATGTATGTGTGTGTCTGTGAGTCCTATGCAGCCATTGAGGGGAAGGGAATGAGGTGGGCAATTTGTGATGAGGCATAAAAATGAAGGGTTTATATACATACATTTTTCAATAAGGAGAATGAATTTATTCTGTCTGTGCTTAAATGTATCTCAGAGATATTTATTCTTCAACTGACTTGACAGAGTTTGGAATTCAGTCTTTGGCCATGGAAAACTGTGCCATTCCAGATGGGAATGATACCACCAAGACCTCATTAGCACATTCCCAACTGAGTTCACTATCTAAAAAAAAGTGTGAGAAATATTCCTAATAAGCAAACATAGTTTGATGTAAGTTAAAACAATGAAACATTCAGAGAATATAAAAGCATTTATTGGTATTATTATATCTTCATCCATCAAGAGGGAGATTTTTTTGAAGCACAGAGAACGAGACAAAAGAAGGGAACTTTGATTTCCTGCTGGTTTTCACAGGCTTACCACCATAAACATGGTGAGTATCATCAGTATAACTATATGAACTTTTATGTAAGTAGGAACAGGATTATTTTAAATTTTCTAGGCTTTTCCTCTTCATTTTGAATATTGTTAGAATTCCAGAAAATTTGGGGATGCCTTGGTGGCTCAGTTGTTTAGTCATCTGACTCTTGATTTCGGCTCAGGTCATGATCTCACGGTTGTGGGATCAAGCCCCATCTTGGGCTCTGTGCTGAGTGTGGATCTTGCTTGGGATTCTCTCTCCCTCTCTCTGTACCCCTCCCCATCTCATGCTTGCTGGCTGACTCTCTCTCTCAAAATAAATAAATAAACATTAAGAAAAAAAAAAGAGTGCCAGAAAATTTCAAAATCAGTGTTATCTACTTCAGAAAGAGTAATAAACACATAGCCCTATAATTTTCTTTGTTGCTCACATTCTGTTAAGAAATCTGAAAAGCCTAGCTGTCCCAGAATTGCCTTGTGCCTGTAGCAGAGAAAAAAGCCATTGGACATCAGGTTTACACAAGAAGTACATTTTCTTTGGGAATTTGCTTCTGAATAGTTAAGTGGTTTTGGCAAGTTTGACAGTAATGTCTGTAAATCCATAGTTTCCTCATCCACAACATAAAGTGGTGGGGACATTGGTTAGTTTTATGACTCTGTCCAGGCCTAATGTTATACAATAAATACCACAAAATGGCAGCAGAATTGACACCTCCACTCATATTAGACTCGAACTAAGTCCCTGGGTTTTCCAGATTTTGTTTGTGGTGAGCAGAGAAGAGGAAGGTAGCTATGAGACTCGGATCACATTTTGGATGAAAGACAGATTGGATTTCAAAATTTCTATCTTCTCATTCTCTATTCTTTCCAAGGAGAATGGCTGGACGTAAGTGCAATAACCAAGAAAGGAAAATTCTGGTAGCAGACACACCGAAAAACCTGTTCAAATATTGAATGTGTCCAAAATGGCATTTCCCAATGTAAAAGGAATGCTTGAAGATGGTATTATCGAACACTTCTGGGCTGAAAAAAAGCCTGATTGACAATGTGATCCCTTCCTAGTTTAAATCCACAACCAAATCTTTAAGTGTCATTGGAAAGGTGATAGAATGGTGCTTGCTTAACCCTATCTGAACCACATCTTTATTTAGAATTTCAATGACTCTTGTTTGTAGCTTCATACTAACATGAAATGAGTTGTATTTTTTTTAGAAATACAGAAGTAAATAAAGACAACTATTCACAAATCATGACAATAATGTATGTATCTGTTAGAAGTCAACCAGAAAAAAAAGTACTAACAGACACACACATCAGTTGCTCTATTTATATATAAATGTATATATACATTATTGTGCATGTATGTGTGTGTGTGTGTGTGTGTGTGTGTGCATGCGCACTCATGTGCATTTTACCTTATATAATTGTGAGAATTGGCTAAGCAGTCTCTGTTAAGACTGTTGTCCTTGCATCTAATGCTCCTGAAGCTTAAAGTCTACCGGGAAGACAGTGGGAAAGGAAAGATTAGTTTAAACTGGGAGCAAGCAAGAACAAGCCTGAGCCCACAAGTATGAACTGGCTTGGGATAGATTAAAACTCACAGTAGTCTTGTTAACAAATGAAATAAGTCAGTCAGAGAAAGACAAATGCCATATAATTTCACTCATATTTGGAATGTAAGAAACAAAACAAATGAACAAAGAGAAAAAAAGAGAGGAACCAAAAAACGGACTCCTAACTATAGAGAACAAATTGGTGGTTGCCAGAGGGGAGGTGAGTGGGGGGATGGGTGAAATAGGTGAAGACGATCAGGACTACACTTACCTTGATGAACACTGAGAAATGTACAAAATTGCTGAATTATTATATTGTACACCTGAAACTAATATAATACTATATGTTAATTACACTGCAATAAAAAAAAAAAAACACGCCTCGTGTCAGTCTTGTTACCTCTGATCTTGAGTGTATGGGTGTTCTACAGGAGCTGGGACCCTTCATTAAAGAGCTAAAAATATGCACCTGTCCCAGAAAACAGAAAAACTGTAGGAAGATCTAGGTAAAAGTGAACAGTTGGAGACCTAGTCCCTGCCTCATGCTGAGGTGAGTCACATTATCAGTACGAATGTGCATGTGCCCTAAAATGGCTGTTGCCACCACATCTCCTACCAGAATCCCTTTGGTGGCCTACCTTACTCAGAAACAGGAAAGGGATTTTTAGAAAATGAAGTTTAGCCTAGCCACATTGATATACTACAAAGGCATTACAATGCACTACTAAGATACTTTATTGACAATAGCAATATACTGCTAAAATAGGAATTATACTTTGTTGAACACCTATTGTGTAATCATTTCCAGTCTATCTAAAATAATATGTTTTGCAATTTTCTCTAGCGTGGAGCTGTTGTTAGCAAGCTCTGTTTTTCATTTATGAATGCCTTTGTTTCTCCAACACTCTTTAAAAGCAGTATCACTGGGCATAATATTCCAGCATGACATTTAATTGATATTAGCCAATATCCAACACTGTCTTTCTTCTGACTTTCGATCTATTATTAGTCTAATTGCTGCTCTATCTTTTCTTTCTTTTAAAGATCTCCTCCTCTCCTCTTTTAAAGATCTATATAGTGTCATCATGTTGTAAATTGAAGAGGAATCCTATTTATTTATTGGACTTGATTTTTTGTTCTTTTTTGTGTGTGTGTGTCTTTCTGATCTGAGGATTGCTTTATTTCAACAATTCTGGTAAGCATTATAGCCTTTCTCTTTTTAAATAGCACTTCTTTTCCCATTTTCTCTATTTTATTTCCTTCAAATTACCTTTAGACATGTATCTCACTTTCTTCTGTGTTTCAGCCTTTCTCTCATAATAACATTTCCTTCTTAGGGCTGTGTTCTTGCTAATTTATTCAGATGTATTTTCTAGTGCACTGTCTCTTCATCTCAGCTTTGCTGTTTAATCCATCCACTGAATTTTTCATTTCAACTCTGATAACTGCTCGTGTCTTGAAACTCCATTTAGTTCTTTTAAAATCTCTTTACAACAGTCTGTTTTCCATGTTGATGTTTTAGACTTATCTCTTTTTCTTTGAACACATTAAGCACATTATGTATTTTGCATTTGATACCTTTAGTATCTTCAGGGTTCAAGGCTCTGTTTCTGTTGTCTGTTGTTGCTACAGGTTGGGTTCTCTAAATGCTGAGATTACATTTGAGGTGCAAGATATTTATTTTATTTATTTTATTTTATTTTTTTAATTTTTTTTTCAACGTTTATTTATTTTTGGGACAGAGAGAGACAGAGCATGAACGGGGGAGGGGCAGAGAGAGAGGGAGACACAGAATCGGAAACAGGCTCCAGGCTCCGAGCCATCAGCCCAGAGCCTGACGCGGGGCTCGAACTCACGGACCGCGAGATCGTGACCTGGCTGAAGTCAGACGCTTAACCGACTGCGCCACCCAAGCGCCCCGCAAGATATTTATTAAGGGTCAATTTGTGTGCAGAGCAGGGATAGGAGGTCAAATTGCAGTGAAGCCTCCACACAGACATGTCACCAGATGTGAGCTGCTCAAAAAGGGTGTGACTTTGAATGAGGCTACTCTCTGAAGTTGAGGTGGACCCTGAAAGAAGCTGTCTGCTGGCCTCATTTCTTGTAACTGGGCTGTACAAACTTCCTTCAGGGAGTTCTGGGCATTTCCAAGTCTGTCACAGTTGTTTTGGGTAGTTTTCACTCATGTTGCCTAGTTAACTTCTTTTTGTATTTTTTAAAATTGTTTTAAATGTTTATTTTTGAGAGAAAGACAGAGAGAGAGAGAGAGAGAGAGAGAGAGAGAGACAGTGTGTGAGCAGGGGAGGGACAGAGAGAGAGGGCAACACAGAATTCAGAACAGGCTCCAGGCTCTGAGCAGTCAGCCCAGAGCCCAATGTGGAGCTCAAACTCACCAACTGTGAGATTATGACCTGATCCAAAGTTGGCCACTTAACCAAATGAGCCACCCAGGCTGCCCTGTATTTTGTAATTTTTGACAATGAGTGCTCAATTTCCTTGGATCTTTAACTGAAGGCATTATTTCAAGTTTGAGTTAAGGTTGGTGTATGTGTGTATATCTATATATCTATATATCTATATAGATATATAGATGTACACACACACATATATATATATACACATCTATAGATAGATATAGATATAGATATAGATATAGATATAGATATGATATATACTTGCTTTTAGTAGTTGCCCAGGTACATGATGGACTTGGGTCCATTTAGAGCTTTGCCAGTTCACAAAGTTCTCATAAATTTCAAATACAAAAACACACGAGTCCTGAATCTTGTTTATAAATTTTCAGAGGACAGTATTTTTCCCCTCCAACAAAAGACACTGTTCTGATGCTCCCATGTGAAAGGTGGGTTTCTCATTTATATTGAGTGAGTGTTTCCCTGTAGATTTTCAGCTTTTATGAGATTGTCTCCTATAAGACTTCTCACCTTTGATGTGCCTTACTTTTTAGGCTTCATTTTGTATCTCTGTGCCCCCAAAGCTATCAAAGTGAGCTTAAGTTATCTAGTGTTTATTTGAAATTTTCCTCTTTTCACATAATTTCTGGCCCCTCCCTGTGTGTTCTTTTTTTTCACACTCCTCTGATTCCTTTTCTCCCACACTCTCCTGATGGAAAATCATTTAGGGAGAATCATAATTGGCCATAACACATATATAGAATATATGATCTATATATTCTATTCAAATAACTATTGGTATAGCTCAGTTATTACAACTGAAAAATATAAGATAACATAATTCCAAAGCATCAAATATATATTTCCCATAATTTTAATTAAATTAGTTGAGACAATAATCGATTTTGATTATGATAGCAACCTCCTAATCATATAAAACTGCTTTATTTACAAATGACAGCACATTTCTCACCCGGTCACCACCAGTTCATTGATGTAATTCCTAGCTTTGACATTCTTTTTTATCAGCTACCCTACTTTGAATTTTATCATTTCCCATATCTCATCATTGAAACTATATTCCTAATTCATTGAATAAGACCATCTGCTTTTTGTATGTTCTAAATATTTTTCCTATTGAGGTCTTAACAGAGACCTAGCTGGTGGCTTTTGAAAAGAATCATGAATCGAAATGTAAAAAATCTGTGGTTTGTTTTTCTATGTTGTACCTGTATACTATGGTAAAAATCACATGACCATCTTGACAGAATTATGCTACTTTTATTAACTAAGACTAATTGTACAGGTTTATAGCTCATATTTTGCATTAAAAGCCAGGTATTAGCCAAATTTGTGTATTGCTAACTTTATTGAACAGAATAACTGTTCTCAGATTGTAGCCAAAGGAAATGATGAGTTAAATAAATTGCAAATATTGGTTACTCAGTGCCCCTCTGCAGAATGGCATTACCTGAGAAAATGGGTCAGCTCTGCCTATCAGCTGTCCTCTATACACACCTGAGATGTGCAGATTGTGTCACCTTCACCCATATCCTTGTTTTCCCTCCTAACTTTATTGACTATTGTTTTCCTTTGCACCAATTTGAAAGGACAATAGCATCTGCCACCAATAAGTATATTCAGAATTTCTTTTCTACTTACAAATTAGAGATAGAATGGAGAAGTCTCAGAGTTTAAATTATTCTCTTGCTGGTTGATTTCTCATTAGGCTTTCTTCCTTTTCAGGAAGGGTCTAGATAGAACTCAGTAGGTGGACTATTGACTATTATTATGGCTGGTAGCAGAGTATTATATTAATGCCATGAACAGTTTCCTGATCTCAGATATGAAGGGAAAAGAGAGATCACTTGTTGGTATAAGGTTAAGGCAGGGACATCACGGGCATGTTGCTAAATTTTATGCAGAGCATTTTTACTTTTGAAAAATCACTTAACCTCTGCTTTGGTTTTTCTAGCTGTAAAGTGGGGTGTTGAAGAGGTTATACAATTAATATTTCTAAAGTATTCTTAAAATGAGAAATGCTATGCAGGTGTTAATTATCTTGTCATGTTATTATTAATAGTAATTTAGGCAATACATTTTAAGACACAACCATCATGCCATTTTGCAGCCCAATGAGCTGTTTTCCCCAAACAGCAGGCATATTAGTATAATATAGATTTTTAACATTTATAAAACATATCCTTTTTAATCTCTAAAGGTAATCATACCTAAACAAGTTGTAGGATTACATTAAGAGGAATATAAAAAACAAACTAAAATAGATAAGAATACATGCAGGCCAATGAGTCAAAACACACTGACTATGTGTGTGCATGGACATATGTGTGCTGTGCCAGCCACGAGAAAGAAGGGCTGAAGAAATATTATCTTAATGAAGGAAACAGGTCAGTGATCCCAAGTTTATTTTGACAAATTCTACTTTCTTTGATTTTTTATTTTGACAAATTCTACTTTCTTCTGTCTATTCTCTTCCCCGGAGGCCTAATGGGAAGAGAACTTCAAATAGTTTTACTGTTTTGTGCAGTCAGTAAACAGGGTATTAACAGCTCACGGGTCACATAAAGGAGAAACTTCTATGCGTAACTCCTGCATTAGTGTTCTCTAGGGAAACAGAATCAACAGGATACAGACACACGCATGCGCGCGCGCGCGCGCGCGCACACACACACGCACACACACACACACACACCTATACATGGAGAGGGAGAAGGAGGAGAGGGAGAGGGGGAGAGAGAGGAAGAGAGAGAGAGATTTGCTATAAGAATGGCTTTGGCTTATATAATCATGGAGGCCAAGAAGTCCAATGATGGACCTGTTTTCTGCAAGCTGGAGAACCAGGAAAGCCAGTGGTGTAATTCAGTCCAAGTCCAAAGATTAGAGAACCAGAAGTGCTAACATCAGCGGGCAAGAAATGTATATCCCAGCTCAAACAAGAGAGCAAAATCACCCTTTGTCTGCCCTTTTATTCTATTCAGGCCCTAGGCTGTATGGAATGATACCCACCCACACTGATGAGGGTAATCTTCTTTACTCTTATCTATTGATTCAAATGTTAATCTCTCCCAGAGACACCCTCACAGACATACCCAGAAGTAAAGTTTGATGACTATCTGGGCATCCCTTAGTCCAATCAAACTGACACATAAAATTAACCATCACACTCTGCTATAGGCATTAAGAAAACCTTAAAAGTAACCAATATTCTGAGGAGTCATGTGCTCCGTATACCTGAGAAGAAGAAATGTACTTTGATCTAAGAAATTCCCCTTAGAATTCTTAAGGACATGTAGTAGGTAGGGTACGGAAGTGAGCTTTTAAAGCTTACCAGAAACTTTTTATCAGAAGGATATACGTTTGTTGGATTAACATTTGTATAGATTAATATAGGTAGGCAAACGCTCTGTAATGTCACTAAAACCAAATATAGATGAATTTCTGCCCTTTCTGTGGTCACGTAACATTTATTTGAAGCACAAATTTTGATTCCTAAGATTCTATTCTATGCAGCAAATCGTGATGCTTGCCCTTATGGAAAAATAAAAAATTGTATGATACAGACCCTGGACACAAGCTCCTTACTATTTAGAAGTGGAGATGAGGTATGTGCATAAATAACTGTGTGATTCAGATGTTTGCTTTCCAAAATTACCATATCAGATAGCTTTTGTTGTGTAATAAATTACTCCAAAATGCAGTTGCTGGAAGCCGAGCTATCCCAGCCTGAGTGGCAGGGCCCGGGCTGTGGATGGACTGGTGACTGCAAGGTGGCCCGCTGACAGTGAAGCTTCTTGTACTCCCACTTTTAGGTAATTTGGCCTTATTAAAGTACCTGGGGTATAGTCTGTTGGGGAATTGCCCTCGGCAGGCCCCCTGGGAAAAGAACCATTAGGGAAGAAAATAAGGTTCCGCAAGAAATTGTGAGGCCTTACGTTTAGCCCTTGCCATCCTCTATGGAGACTCCTCTACTTACAGGAAGGATAGCCACATACATTTGTCAGCAAAGGAGGCCAATAAAGGAGAGACAAATGGATTTGAAAGCCCCACTCTGGCAACTAAGGAGTGGATCTCTGGGCACAGGTGACTTCAACCCCTAGGCCCACCTGGCCCCCCGGAGGCATTCCAGATGATGACTGAACCTAGTGGGTTAAGCTACAGAATGGTTCATTGTTCACATTGTCTCTCTGAGAATGTATGAGGCATGGGTTTCTAAGGCTTTTTCAGCCCCTTTCTGGCACCTCGGACCGAGGCAAACACATTGTTCTTCTGGCCTCGTGTGGTTAGGAGGTCATGTCCCTGTAACTGTTCCACTTGAGGTGTTGAGTAATGGAGGGCCTTTCACGAGAACAGCAAAGCAAATGATTTGTAGATTATAGATAAACGCAGATGCATAATGGAATAATGTGAGAAATTAATCTATAATCAAAGGGTATGTGGGAAAGTTAGGGGAAAATCACCATGTTATCTCCTAAAGGTTGTTTACACATAGGAACATTTTCAAAATTAGGTGATGTTAGGAAAACATAGATGACATATGCTACAAGGAAATCACTAGCATATATAATGCCACGTTTACTGCAATAAATCGGCCAGTTCAACACACTGCTGTTGTCTGTGTCCATTTTTATTTTAGTTTTAGTTTTTTATTTTAGTTTTTTATTTTCTAGTTTTTTATTTTAGTTTTGTTTTATTTTCACTGACGCCGTTCTTCCTTCTGGAACCCCTGGTTGCTGGAGCTGGTCTCTGGCATCCAGTGGCTCAAGATAATGCCCATTTATTTAATTCACAATTCCAAGAATTGACAATTGTAGGCTTGGTCAGCTCTTCTAGACTTAGGATAACTCAGGCATCTGCAGTTTGCTTTAGCCTGAGAACCTCAGTTCTTCTCCACAAGATATCTTCTCCTCTAGCTGGCTAGCCTAGTCTTTTTCATACAGTAGAGTGGTCCAAAAGCATAAAGAGAGAGAGAGAGAGAAAGAGAGAGAGAGGGACAGAGAAAATGAAAAGTGTCAAGCACTTTTCAAGCCTTTGGTTGTGTCACATTTGCTAATGTACTAATTGACAAATACAAGCTAAATAGCCAACAAGTTTCATTTATTTATTATTATTATTATTATTATTATTATTTCTTAGTGGAGGGACCTGCAATGTCACATTACAAGGGCATAAAAGTGGGTAATTTGAAGCCATTATTACAATCTACTGACCCAGAGGGACAAAAATAGACTCTCCTTGGAATGTCAGATGCTGTCCCCAAGCACTTTGCCCAAGAACACACTTGCATAAATAAATCTAATTCCTCTTCCTGAGATCCCTTTTTTCCTTGAGATTCCAAGAAATTTCCAGAATGAAGTCATGGCACAAGGGTTATTTCTTTCTGTTATCTCCAGCATGCTGTGTTGAATTTAGAAATAAGTTGCATCTCCTTGAAGTTAGAGAGTCTCTACAGTCTCTTCCAAAATAATTGCCCTCCATGAACACCAAATGCAGCTTCCATGCACAAAGTTTCTTTGCTTTCCATGGATTGACTCTTGGATTATATCATTGCAAGGCAGATAGAGTTGAAGTACCTGCTCTGATTGCTGCCTCTGTCTTTGCTGCAAAACCTCTTCAAGTTGCAGGTAAAAAGAAATCACTGTCTATGCTACTTCAGAAAAAGTGGTTTAAACATAAATTTCCAAATTGGCGCTTGTATCTTATATCTTACTACATTTACTTACATGTGCATATCACCAAAAAGCAAATCTATGCTTACAATATCAGAACTATCATGACCTTTTTACCAGTGAAATTTCTAGCTAAAGTTCAGTAACATCATGATAGTTTTATTGTAAGGGTCCTATTGCTCTGTCCTATTTCTAGAACTAGGGCAGGGTTTTTCTGGGTCATCCCAATAGGTTTTAATAACTGGATTCAGAGATTATGTGATTTTGCTCATTCTCCCCACAGTTTCCCTGGGTTTCCATTGCCTCTTTTCCAGGTTCTTTTCCCAATAGCTTTCATTTTTTCAGTGTCCCTCTCTATACTTCTTCCAGCCATGAAACCAATGAATAGCTAAATATCTACATCATTAGCCACCCAATGCTGTAAAAGTAGACTTGGTTAAGTCTCAAAAGAGTTCAGGGTAGAGAAAACTGTTCATGGTATAAATGGATTAATTGAAACTGGGGAAATCAGGAAAGAGTCCATGAAAAGTGTTAATTTCATTTGTTTTGGACTTGGAGAATAATCTTTGGTTATTAAGGAAAAGGGAAAAGGGCATTCCTTGAGTGGGCAAAAGCAGAACAAATGTTCAATTATTGGAAATTCAAGCTGTTGGCAATTTCTGGAATACACTGGAATATATAGTTTTGAAAGGGATGAAACCAGTGATAATTATGGCAGTATTGCAGACCAAGACATCTTGCTACTTTGTGTGGTAGGCTAAGAAGTTTAACTTTTTCTTAATTTATTTTTTAATGTTTATTCATTTTTGAGAGACAGAGAGAGGCAGAGATTGAGCAGGGAAGGGGCAGAGAGAGAGAGGGAGACACAGAATTTTGAAGCAGGCTCCAGGCTCTGAGCTATCTGCACAGAGCCCAACACGGGGCTTGAACTCACGAACTGTGATATCATGACCTGAGCCAAAGTCAGATGCTCAACCACTGAACCACCCAGGCGCCCCAAGAAGTTTAACTTTTTCTAGAGGAAATGATGATAGTGACAAGATCAGAAATATAGTTTAGAAATATGAATTTGAAAATAGCTTCACCTCTGCCCTGGACAAAGGCTATGGATGAGATGGAGTTGAGCTTTAGGAAAACTATCAAGATAATGCAGGCAAAAAGCGTTTCAGTTCCCTTATTTGCTTAATGGGAATAACAATGCTTCCTTTGCTTACCTTGAAGATTGAATGAGATATTTTACTTCTGGCACCTAATGTTGTGCTTGGCATTTAAAAGAAAGACTGTGATAATAGTAAGTGGCTACTGCAGGCTTTAAATTACCCTAAATAGAATGTATATCTTATTTCCAAAAAAGTGATTTAAACTTCTTAAAAGGAAACTCTTCCTATGCCCTTAAAATACTTCTTTTACTTTTTTATCTTTCATATTTGACACAATTTTAAGTTCTTAGAAAATACTTGCTGAATGGAAATACACAACATATCATATGTTTTTAAGCAGAAATATCATAATTTGACACAGATTCAGGTTATTCAAATTGTGAGCAACACACACTTTAAATGTTTTAATCTTATTGCCTTTTTATGCTACTAGATGGGTTTTCCAAGCTCTTCTCTATTGCCTAAATTGTCTCACAAACTCAGAGAATAGATAAAGTCAAAAGAAGTTTCATTACTGACTCATTCCAGTACTGAACTGAATTTCAGATTCCGTTTTCATCCATTTCATCCCAGTCCTTCTGCATAGATTCAGCCTACCTGCTAGTTATCTGCAGGAGGTAAAAATCTAGCCTCACATCCTTCAGTACACATCAAAAACAGCGCTAGCCTGTTGCTTTATGCTCTCTTATCTACTCTGAATTTGAAACCCTCTTGGACTTTTTAGTTTGTCTTGCTTCTATATCCTTGTGACTTTGTCCTTGTCATGTCAATTGCATGCCATTTGCTATTTGCTTTCTTTCTCTGAGCTTCACAGCTCTTATTCCCATAACCTCTGACACTCCAGATGCATATGGTCGCTACTGGCTGTGATGGTCCTATTGATTTTTTTTTAATGTTTATTTATTTATTTGTTTTGAGGGTGGGGGAGGGGCAGAGAAGGAGAGAGAGAATCCCAAGCAGGCTCCATACTCAGTGTAGAGCCCAAAGTAGAACTCGATCTCAGGACCATGAGATCGTGCCCTGAACCAAAATCAAGAGTTTGGAGCTTATCCGACTGAGACACCCAGGCACCCCAGACCTATAGATGTTCTGAATGGGGTAGGGGAATCAGAGATCATTAAAGAGTTGGTCCTGTGTTAGGACAAGAAATACGAGAAGTGCTAGATTCAAGAGCTGAGGCATTGGGCTACTGTTCGTGTCAGTGGAACTTCTAGGTGGCAGGACACATTGACAGAAATAAGCCTGGCACAGGATATAGAACTCAAAGGATGTTGCTTATTGGTTTTGCATTCTCTGAGCACTGGGTTGTTGATTGTGATCATAATTCAGAGCCTACCCATTCCAAATATGGCTATCTTAGGTTTGTGTATATAGTCCAAATATGTTCGGCACAGTCATTTACCTACAGAGGCCATGCAGTTATCATCAATCAATAAAATGGGTATTGTGTCAGAGAAAATGGCAAGTAGAGAGGACTGAGATAAACCAAAAAGATAATGCCACAGAGGGATGCCAGGCACTATTCAGCTCCAGCTAAGTGTTCTACAGGGCATATAATTCTGAATATACTCAATTTTGAATTTTTCAAAAGAAGATAGAAATCTTCCGTTTCATATGGCTTAAGTATATTTAAGACACTGTAGGGCCAGCATTCTATAAGCTCTCATCTATAATAATAAAGATAGAGAGTGGAATTTTATAAAAATAATACTGTATTAAATTAGGGATATTGAAATTAAATTATATAGAGTTGATTCAACAGCATAGCATGCATATAGTTACAAAAATTATAAATATTATACTATGGGATTTGTTTTTTAATGCCAATTCTTTTATCCTATAATGAGATAATATTTGGAAAATATTAATTTCATTTATTTTTTATTCCTCATAAATAATTTTCCTCTGCCGTGTTCTCTTAAGGACAAGCCAAGAAGCTTAACACTGGAAAAGATGGATATACCAATTAGAACAATAAAATCATTACTAAGTTTTGACTGTCAAATTAACCACTGAAGTCACAAGAATTTCTGAGTCCTTTGTGAGATTATATTCTGGAAAGCAGGTATTACTGAGAGAGAAGAGGATTTTCTAAATTCCTTAAACTTCCATTTACATATCAAGAGCCAGTTCTGATAAGGTCAGGGTTGAATAGTCAGTTTTATTCTAAGCCACATAGAGAGAACTCAGAAAACTCAGTATATGATGTCATAGATATCCAACCTGTCAAAATAGGATGTGGAAAGTTGTCAGAGTAGGAAGAGGGAGAAATTCTGTGAGAGAAAGTTTTAGTGAAAGAAAGTAGGAGCTGGTTTCACATTTTTCTAAAGGAATCCTCAAGATGGTATGTGAGAGAAATATATAGATTAAGATAGAGGAGCCCAGGAAAGGACAAAACCCTCCTCTAATAGTACCACATTACTTTGGTACCATATCTAACCTAGCAAAGATTTCGCAAAGGCTTATGTGCTTCAGGTAAATAATCAAAAAGTAGCATTCCAGTTTCCTCACAGACTGCACATGTAGAATTTCAATGTAGAAGATGTAAGAGGATCAGGAGATTGGTATCTTTTTGTGGTCCAGATGAAGAACTCATGGTGTACAAGGGTTCATGAACAGAGGCAAATGGCCACAGACATGAACTTCCACAGCAGATGTCTGCACAACATCACTTTTTTTGCAATCTGGCATCCTGGACAGATTGGAGTTGGGCGGGAAAATAAATCTTTGAAAGACTAAACTTTCACCTACAACAGATGGAGTCTACCCAAAGAGACTCAATGGAACATTAAGAGTCAGAGCTATTTTTACTCGGTAATTTCAAGTCTTTACTCTTCATCACTACCCAGTGGGTTTGGAGTTTACAACCCAGATTACACAGTGGGAGATAAAGTAGTTATTTTCTTGTTCTCCTTAAAAATGGTTTGTTAATTACTGACCTTACCATATCTTTAAGGGATTAGAGAATTTACTGCTAATGCAATTGTTTCTGGTGGGAAATTTAGTCTATTTCTTCTTTCTTTCTTTCTTTCTTTCTTTCTTTCTTTCTTTCTTTCTTTCTTTTCTTATGCTTTGCTGTTGTGCCCAATACTGGCCTTACCTCATTTCTGCTCTAAGCTGTCATTTTCTAAAATCGAGGCATTTTACACCAAATGAGGGAAAAATCAGCCTATGACAGCTCATATATAAGATTTTAATTATTGAGTCCTCATCAACATACTTTAGGATTCCAATTATTTGTGTTTTTTATTGCATTTAACTTAAGAATGTTTTACTTCTTTGTATAAGTATTACTTGGCTGATCATTATTTAGTATCCTGAGTTTTCTGTCTTTTTTTTTCTCTAATTTGCTTTCATATAACTATGTGACTTGAGAGTCAGGGAAATATACACACACACATATATATACATATATATATGTGTATATATATATATGTATATATATATGTATATATATATGTATATATATATATATATATTTCTTTTTTTTTTTTGAGTGTGGAGAATAACTTTACATACAAGACTGACTTACAAGTCTCTGCTTAGCATTTCCCTTCACCTGAACTCGACTAAAGAAAGTTTGGTTCAGAAGTACAGACATTATGGTGCTTGTATAGTGACAGTATGATTAGAAAGGATTAGGAAGTTTCTAAGTTGTCATTTCTTGACCACATTATGTAGTTTATGTTAACATGGTGTATTACTTTGTTGAGTGTGGGGCTTGGGTGGGGGCAGCAGGATATCGGGATATTTGGGAAAAGCAGCCCTTCAGACCTAGGAAACTGTCATAGTAAAGAAAATATGAGTGGGAAAAATTAGAAGCAATGAGCAACCTGTGGGGATAAGCAATTTATATAGAAAAACATTGCAATGACCAAAGAAGGTGAAGAAAAGGAACTCTTAAACACCGTTGGAACTAAAGTTGGTACTACCACTTTAGAGAGTGGTTTTGCGGAAAATAATAGTTTGAATATGAGTAAACACTATGGCACAAAATCTAGATTGCTATCTATAGAACATATTCCAGAGACATTCATGCATATGATCAGGGAGACATATACATCATATTTTTGTAATTGTTTCTATTAATAAATAAGTTAGGGGAAATGGGGAAATTTTGCAATAGAAAAATTAACATAAACCTTTCTCCGGAGGTGCTTGGGTGGCTCAGTCGGTTTAAATGACCCACTCTTGATTTCAGCTCAAGTCATGATCTCATGATTCATGAGATTGAGCTCTGCATTGGGCTCTGTTCTACATCTGTCAGCCCAGAACCTGAATTCTCTCTGTCCTTGCTCTTTATTCCTCCCCATTCACTCTCTCTCTCTCTCTCTCTCTCTCTCAAAATAAATAAATAAACTTGAAAAAAACCTTTCTCTCTATATATGTCTATATGAGTATTTTTATGTATGTGTGTGATTAATATGTGCATATATATGAAAATTTGATAAAACTAATAATTTCCAATTTTGAATTATTGGAACATGGGTGTGAGTTATAAAATTTTATTTAATATCTATTTTTTTTAATTACTACAGATTATTGGTAGAATCAGAAATTTATAATGGTTTTCAACCTTGGAAGAAAGACTAAATCAGGATTACATACTCAGTATCTTCCATTTCTTTCTTTCTTTCTTTCTTTCTTTCTTTCTTTCTTTCTTTCTTTCTTTCTTTTTAATGTGAAATCCATTGTCAAATTGGCTCCCATACAACACCCAGTGCTCATCCCAAGGAAAATTCATCTTCAAGATGAGTCATAGTAACAATAATTCCACACTTTTTTCCTCTCCCCCAAAGAAACTTGTCCCTAATTCCTTAAAAAGTGATGAAAATGAATGTGATGGTTTTATCTCCATGCCTTCTTGCAGGCTGGGGTAGCTGCTGGCATTCTCATTGGTCAGTAATCAGCTGAGACAGTTCCTGCAAACCTAAGGCAGGCATATTCAAGGGAACGTGGCTCTGGGTAGATGTGATAGCCAGTCACCACAAATAGCTTGCAACAAAACACTTCTATTTTTTAGAAGTATTTGCTCCTATTTTCATGATCTCTGTAAACACATTCAAAATTCAGAACACAAAAAAGAAAACATATAAATGGCTTGTGGATAATAACAAATTTTGAGAGCTGTGCTCATATCATATATCTATGCGCTTCACACTTTTCTTTACAAGACCATAGAAATGAATGGAAGCAGTTGGGGTCCTAAGCTCCACGAGATTTAGAACAGTGCATGGCATCTAGTGGTGGTAGTTAATACATATTTGTGGAAAATGGGAAAATAGGGAATTGACTGAATAAATGGGGAGGCCAAAGTTAGATGTAGTGCAGCTAGCCTCACATACAGAAAATGAACTGCTTTGTAGCTTTAACGGGTAGCATCTACCTCAGAGAGCCATTCGGAAAACTTGTGTGAAATTACTCTCATGGTATGGACCTGAGAAAACTTGGGTGGGAGAGTATGTGAAGGCCAAGTTGTTGGAAGACATGCAGAGGAGAGAACAGATCATCTGGAAGCTCCCATTAGGCCAGTTAAGTTTCAGTTCATGCTGTATCATTTACTTATGGTAGATGGTGATCATCTTTTCTTTAATAGAAAAACAAATTTTGGTCGCATCCCGTAATGCCTGCATGAGTGTGTGCATGTGTGCGCACACACACACACACAAACACACACACACACAAACACACACACACACACACATACACACACACACACTGATGTGGACTTTTGGGTACATAGAGTACAGATGCCCTTATATTCAAATGACATACCTCTCTAGGGACTGAACTTTCTATTTTTCTCATGTTATGATTCTTGTCTTTGGATAGAAATCCAGGAAAGTCAAATGTGAAGCAGGGCACATGGGTCCAAGGAACGTTTCTGATGCTGTATAGAATTGTGACTCTCTAAGCAAAAGGACTTCTTGTGACTCACACAATATGGGGCTCAACTCACAAAGACCAGGCTTGCACATAGAGATTTGTGGCTTTTATGGTAAAGCTTAGCAAAAAGCCTGCTTCCAGGTTAGCTTCCCTCAGCAGGTGTCTCTGCTCCTATGGCTACGAATGTAAATAAAACTCACTTGCTACTCCTCTCCAAATATTCCTGGGATAAAAAAAAAGTGCATTTCTTTAAAAGTAAGTTTATGAACTTTCCCATTGAATTGCTACATGAGCATGGCATGTGATCAACTGCTTCAAGAGAGCTGAATATTGGCAAAGTCAAATTTCACAGTTCTGCTAATTTCTTCATTTTCATGTTTCCATCAACATTATACTAAGAAGAAAAAAATAAAGTTACCATTATCCATATGAATGTCACTTCATTTTTTTCTATTATAACTTCTTACTTAGTCCCGAACCTGTCATTAAAGTAAATTGAAATTACACATGAATATAAAATAATCAGAAATTTGTGTGTGAAAAATTGGATGAAATAAATTTTTCTGTTTTTCTTCCTAAACCTGATTTCTCAGAAATAAGAATATTTTTATATCTGTGTTTTCTTACGGTCTTTTTTGATTCTGCTTGTATTTCAGTTAGTGGGCAGGCCGTTGAACAATGGGACTTTTCCATCTGAAATGTAGAAATACCCTATGATTCCCAGTCGCTGAGGTTTGCCTGCTACACTGAGTTTTAAGGAGCAACTTACCTTGACGGTGCCTGTTCCATATTAAATTTTATATATAACAGTTGAATTCCCCTTGGAGCCATCTGGTTTATTGGTTGCTTGAATTTAGATTTTTCACCTTGTCCTCCCGATTTACCCATAGTGGGACCAGATTCTCTCACTTAGTTTTTCATAAATGCCTTGCATGTAGCTGGTCCAGTAACTCCCTGTTCATATGGCTGTAATGTGGCTCATATGCTTAAAGCTAAATATCCGTACATTAGACCTCACAAGGAAGCATGCACATCCCTGGTTCTGTTCACTCTAGTAAATTGGGACATGATGCAATTTTCAGAAAAATTACTTTGCTAGAAACCGGCTTGATTTTGAAGTTAGGTCCTCTGTTTGTTTTGTTTGTTTTTTGGTTATAATTATAGTCTGGTAAGAATTCTCTGCTATATATGTTATAGATGTCCTTCATTAATTCTTTAAATGGAAGGTAATTAGTCCTCTACCTTTATTTATTTATACAAAACCTAAAACCATTTTTAAATGGGTGATAGACCAAAAATCAACCTTTCCTTCAAGCTTTTATTTTAGGAGTTTCTTTAGGGCATCAAATTGAGGGGAAATACTCAAGTTCAAAAACCAAATTATTTTCTGATGAAATTTATGTAATTTTCTATTCTTTATACACTTAAGCTAAATGATAGAATGCGTAGCTTAAATAATATATCAATTCAATTAATGTTAATTAATTAATTAATTTTTTTAAGAGAGAGAGACATGGAGTATGAGTAGGGGAGGCTGAAAGAGAGAAGAGGCCCAGAATCTGAGTCAGGCTCCAGGCTCTGAGCTGTCAGCACAGGGCCTGACATGAGATTTGAACTCGTGAACCCCTAGATCATGACCTAAGCCCAAGTTGGCCACTTAACTGACTGAGCCACCCAGGTACCCCTATATTAGTTTAATTAAAAGGAAAGCTAGCTGGACCTTCATGTTAGCAAAACAACTGGTTGGAAGTTTAATATTTCATTAAAAATAACCTCAAGTTTTTACTACTGTAACTTAAATGCTAATGATGGAAAATCAATCCTATTCTACATAATTTATGATCTTCAAATGTGTTATATTTTAATTAATTGTTTTATCAACATTTAAAAATTATGAAATACAAAGAAAAATAATTACATCCATAGACTACCTGGAATTAACAGTTGTGAATTCTGTGTCATATTTTATTTCTGCTTTTGGTAAACATTATATATAATATAAAGATAAAAATATATAAAGTATATATACATATTACATATATATGTTGAGACTCCATTGATGAATGATGTAGACAAAACTCTTTTCCTTTTGGAAATTAGGTCTAGTGGGGGGGGACAGAAAATAAGCAGTAAGTGTAATAAATACATAAATTATATAGTATACTAGAACCATATAAATTCTATCAGATAAAAACAGATGAGAGGGAGTGAGAGTGCCAGGGTGGGACTGGGTTGCCTATTTTATTTTATATTTTATTATTTTTTAAAGCTTATTTATTTATTTTGAGAAAGATAGAGAGCACATGTGCATGGGGGAGAGGCAGAGAGAAGGAGAGAATTCCAAGTTCCAGTGGAGCTGGAACTCACATATCATGAGATCATGACCTGAGCCAAAATCAAGAGTCAGACCCTCAACCAACTGAGCCACTAAACCAGCTGAGCCACCCAGATGCCCCTGGGTTTCCTATTTTAAATGGGAATGGACAAGTGGTAGTAGGCCCATGACATGAGAGAATGAGAGATGCAAATAACTGGGCCAGTGAGGGCCCAGAGGTGGGAGGATTTTGAGACCAGGAAGAAGGAAAGTATGTCTAGAGTAGAATTTGTCATTAGAGAGACATAGTAGATAGAAACAGAGAGATAACGAAGGGTCCAAATCATGTAAGGCTTTATAATTATATATAGAATTATTTGTGTTTAGTCTTTTATACTTATACAAAAACAATTCACGTTATTAAGTCAGGCTTTTTTACAGAAGATCTTTCTGTGTCAGTAGGGATAAAAATAGTATCTACAATGTAGCAATGGTGTACTATATAGAAATTGCTTGCACTAAAGATCTTAAAATTGTACTTTATGTGTGGTAATAGAGTTTGCATACCTGCAAAACACTTAGAAGAATAACATGTAAAAAATAATGAGAGCATTAATACAGATTAGCATATAATAACATGATTCTGATATTATTATATTTTTAATGTCATTATTATTAAACTAAGTAGTCAGTTTTCTAGGTCTTGGGTTATTTTTTGGGTACGTTAAGCAGTTGCCTCTATTATGCATTGCCTGCTCATATGCTTTGCCCATTTCCTATTTGAATGTTGCTTTTTTTATACTTATTTATTTGTAATACCTCTGCATATCTCCTAGATATAAATCTTCCTTTTTTTTTTGAGTTACACATTTTGTCAATATCTTCTAGCCTCTTGTCATTTAAATTAGTATATGGCTCAAAGGGGCACATGTACTCTGATGTTTGTAGCAGCATTATCAACAATAGTCAAATTCTGGAAAGAACCCAAATGTCCATCATCTGATGAATGGATAAAGAAGGTGTGGTATATATATATATATATATATATATATATATACATATTATATATTAATATATATATTATATATGTAGATATAAAATGGAATATTACTCAGCCATAAAAAAGAGTGAAATCTTACCATTTGCAACAATATAGGTGGAGCTAGAATGTATTATGCTAAGTGAAATAAGTCAGAGAAAGACAAATGCCATATGATTTCACTAATGTGTGGAATTTAAGAGACAAAATAGATGAACATAGGGGAAAGAAAAAAAAAAGACAGGGAGGCAAACCATTAAAGAGACTCTTAACTATAGAGAACAAACTAAGTGTTGCTGGAGGGGATGTGGGTGAGGGGATGTGCTAAATGGGTGATGGATGTTAAGGAGGGCACTTGAGATATCTTTATCTTTTTTATTACATTAATCTTTTATTATACTGCTATAGTGAAGTGACTCAAATTTCCCCTTTATATGAACTTCATATCTTTTTTAAAATATTCTTTTTCTGAGGTTAAAAAAAAAGACTGACTATATGTTCATAAAAGTTTTGAATTTTCTTCCTCATTTAGATCACTAATTCATAGGAAAATTTCTTTTCTTCCCCATATGAAAAGCTCATTTTTGTAACCAGTTATTGAACGATCTTTTCCCCAGTGATTTATAATGCCACTCCTCATTTTCTCAGGTGGCTGTCTTGTATATGACTGACCCTCTCTTTCATGAAGTTTTTGTGGGCAGAGAATATTATTTATTTATCTTTGTATCCATAGTAATTGCATGGGTCAGTTGGCAATGAAATGTTTTATAAAGGGATGTCATTTAAACTGGATCTGGGCAGAAAACTTATAATTTACAAAGAGCATATGTCTAGGACATAGATTTTCACTAAAATTGGTTTCCTAAATGTGTCTGAAAGTAGATATAGAAAGTGTGAACTATTGTCTTTTCCACTATACCATTCTAAATTTCTTAAGGGCTTAGTTTTGCAGTTTTATGCTTGAATAACTACTAAACATGTGATCTATAATGTTATATATTTCACGTTCAACATGATTTTCATGTATTCACTCATTCAACAAAAAACAATTATTCAACACTAATCTGCGATGGGCTATAACTCAAGACATGAGATACGAAAACAGTCAGGTCATAGTATCTACCCTCACAAAACTCAGCGTATTGGGAAGCAGATGCATGAATACATACCTTTGAATTTGTAAGTACTATAAGAGGGACGTATATGAAAGGCAATGGAATGTAGTGAAAAGAAGGGTGAGTTTTGCAATAGAAAGTCAGAGAAGTCTTCACCGAATGACCATGTTTGAGTTGAATCTCAATAAGAAAATTCAAAGTTCACTAGGCAGAAAAAAAGAAATGTGCTTTCTTATGAGTGAGAATGACAAACACAAAGGCACAGAGGCATGATGGAGCATGGCATGTTCAGGAATAGCAGCTGACCTTTTATAACTAAAGCAAACACGTCAGGAATGGCAAAAGCAGTTGGAGATTAATCTGGAAAAATAGATTGGGGTCATATTTTGAAGAGATTTATATGAGGAGGTTGGGCATAATTCTGTAGGCAAGGAGTAACCATTGATATTTTGAAATGGACAAGTCACGTGATTGAGCTTACAGTTCAGAAAGTAACTGATGTCAGGTTGACAGATGGACTGAAAGGCTTACAGACTAAGGCTTCAACTAAAGTTTACTTTCATAGACAAAACAGGAAATGGATTTCTAGATTTCTGTAATAAACTCTTAAACTGCTTTCTTGTTCTATCTTCGCCTCCTGTAATTCAATCACAACACAGCAGTCAGAGCCATTCTTTTAAAGAAAACAAATCCGGTCATGCCATTTCTCTGCTCAACTCTTACAATTGATTCTTCAAATAATTCAGAGTAAAATCCTCATTACCCATAGCTTACGTGTTCCTAGAACCTGCCTGACCTCTCTCACTACTCTTCCCCTGGCTCTCTTTGTTCTGGCCCCACTGGCCTCCTTGCTGATCCTCATACATGCCAGATATATTCCCATCTGAGGACCTTTGCCCCACAAATGCAGGGTTAATTTCTCCACTGCTTTTAAATCTTGGCTCAAGTGTCATCTTCTTATTGAGGACTTTTCTGGTCATCCTCTTTAAAATTGCAAACATCTATCTTCACATAGCACTCACAATCTTCTACGTCCTGCTCCAGTTGTATGCCCCAAATCATTTGTCACTCTCAAACATATATATAATTTACTTTATTATGCTGATTGTTCTTCTCCCTCGCTAGAACCTAGGGTATGGATCTGCTATTTTGTTCAATAGTGTATTCAAAAGTGTCCAGAACATCGGCCCATAGCAGGCTCTCAATAATTAAAATTTTTAATGAATGAGATGATGAGAGCCTTAAGACAGCCTGCCAACAGGGGAATAGTTGGAGTGAACAGCTGTAAGGTAAAGTCAGTGGAATTGTGAATGAGTCTAGTTTAATATGGCCATTAAGAGAGGTGAAAGATTAGAATCTGACTCCTATTTCTCTTGGTTGAATCAGTGGATCATAGCTATACTAGCCTACATTCTTCTCTTAGTCCTAGCATTACTTTTAAAATCATGGGGGAGGGGAGCATGTTAAGCGACGGAGTTTGGCTTAGGTCATGATCTCACAGTTCTTGAGTTTGAGCCCTGCATTCGTCTTTGCCCTGACAGATAGGAGCCTGGAGCCTGCTTCAGATTCTCTGTCTCCCTCTCTCTCTTTGTCCCTTCCCCTGTTTGTGCTCTCTCAAAATAAATAAATAAACATTTAACAAAATAAAAATAAAACCATGTGGGGACTGTATAAAAATAAATTAAAGACAAGTTTAAACTTAAAAATAAATTCTTTTATAATCTCTAGTTATACCAATATACATTGTCATTTCCTTTTTTTTAATATTTATTTTGAGAGACAGAGAGAGCGCAAGCAGGGGAGGGGAAGAGAGAGAGAGGGAGAGGGAGAATTCCTCATTGTGATCGCAGAGGTGAAGCGGGGCTCCGTCCCATGAACTGCAAGATCATACCTGAGGCAAAATCAAGAGTTGGAGGCTGAACCGACTGAGCCACCCAGGTGCCCCCGTTGCCATTTCTTTAATATCTGATAAATATTTTATAGTTTTAACTTGGGAGAGAGAAAAAGAGAGAAAGAGAGAGAGAGACTTTAAAATTATCATCCACCTTCTTCAACTGTTAGAAGTCAAATAAAGGGGAAATTAGATCACTTTCTAATTTATCTCTAAATTGCACTCCATTGCTCTTCTTTTCTTTTCTTTGTTATGGGATCATTGTCCACTTGATGCTGATAACATTGACTCTCAGGTCTTACATAGGTGCAGTTACTTGCTCTGGCAATAGTCTGGTGTCCTCTAAGGGCATAGGATCACGACTGTTGTACTCTAAGCAGTGTGGTCCTATGGGGAGACAAAGAAAAAGGAAAAGGAAAAACTTCGCTCAGGCTTGGATTAAATAGAACTGTTTTTAAATTCCAGCTTTGTTCATTTCTTAACAATGTGCCTGACACAAATTATTTAACCTCACGAAGAATCAGTCCCTTCACTTGTAAAATTATACTGCGTACAATATTGTTGTGAAGATGAAATGCAATGTTCTTGAAAATTGTAAAGTGCAGCTAAAGTGTAAGATGTAGTCACCATTCTGAAGAGCACGGTGGGGTCATAGACAAGTTATCAAGTAGAGGAATTCATCTCACTTGGTCTTCAGAGAACTAGTTGGTGGGAGAAAAATGAGTTCTGAAATTTTTTTTCTTAACCAAACTTGTGGCTAGGTTCTAGAGTTTTTGTTCCTACTAGACAGCCACAGACTGAGTTGTCACGTTTATATTTTTGTTGCACAACTAGTGTGGCATATGATCATTTAGGGACCTCTCAAAACTTCAAGTTAGCTCATATCAGGACATTTCCAGTGTAGAGACACTGCCCACTTAGCATTTTTAAGGAGTTAAGTGCTTTAAAAATTCATCAGTAACTATAACTTCACCTCTAGAGTATCTGCTAGGATCTGATCATGTGTAGTGACCAATATAACTTCATACTATTTCTTATTAAATCTAAGATTTGAGTTTCCCATCTTGATTACATGCTTGAAAATTTCCATAATTGGTAATCCCTTAATTTTTCCCACCCATTTCCTTGTTAAAGTCCATCCCACATTACATAAGTTAAAGTCAATGGTAACTTTTTTTCGTTTTTGTACTTAGAAAATTTAATAATTGGAGTAATAACACTTATAGGCAGGAGAGGATTATTCTGACCCTCAAAGAATGAAGGCATTAGTGCAAGACAGTTTAATGCAGAGTAAGGACACTGAAGTGAGTTACCAAAGATTTGAATTTGGCCTTGAATCTGCCATTAGTTAGATGCTAGGCTAATCATTTTACTTTTCTGTGCCTCAACTCTCTTACCTAAAAAAATATGAAAATAAACCACATCATTTGTCACTATCTTTTAGACACAAAACTCTATGCATATTCTATGAATATCTGATTCCTTTCTGGAATTAGATGGCAATTAGTGGTAAAGGGATTAAAAAAACCAAAAAACAAAACACAAAAATTGCTCATGGAAAGTTAGCCAAAGATGCATGGCACAGACATCATCCTGGTAATTTTTAGTCATTGCAGAAGACACTATGCCCTAATTATAACAGAACTCAACATATCAGCTTAGAGAGGCAATTCAATTATGTTTACTGCATTCTCTTTGTATATAGGAAAAAGTCCAGTAGCCAGCAATATTCAACAGCATGCATTTCCACTGGATTCCCTGTGAAACTACTTTTGATTTGAGGGTCTGTCAGATGAGAATTATTGTGCTTTATACATTTTGTTTATAATTACTTTGCCCATTCCAGTGTCCCTGAACAACTCTTTATAAAACTACAGTGAAAGTTTCACAAAACTTTCCATCTCGATTCCTCAAGGCACTTCTGTTAATTCTGAACCAAAGGAAAAAAATCTGGTATCTCACTCAACAATAACAATGCATGCTATGTTAATTATTTACGTGAACACCAGAGAGTTTTGAATAAACGAGCAATAAAAGCAATATGTTAGGGGAAGATGAGAAAAGTAACAGCGATTTCATTTTGAACCAATTCTGCTAATGTTATTTTTCTTTCTGGAAAAGCACCCTCACCAAAGAATACGTGCTGAGGCATTCCGGCAGAACCCAGATAGAGTCGATGGCAAGTGCATTAAAAATTTCTATGCCTAATTTTTTCTGGGAAACCCAAACAATCCCCACACGAATAGCTATCAGTATAGCTTGTGAACAAAAACATTTAAAAAAAAAATCAAAGTAATGGTGTGGGTTGATTGCATTTTCTTTTATGGGGTCATTATTTCATTCAGGAAATGTCTTTTGACAACTCACTACATACCAATTACAACACTCTGATTTGGATCTCTTCATATGTTATATCTCGTTTATTACTTTAAAGTCAGCTCAGTACTTTCGCCTAAAAAGAATTAATACTCCCGTGGCTTCGTCACTTCAGCTTGTGCTATCTATTGCTGTTTATTTCTTGATAGTGAATCTATGTAACGTCACCCTATGTTGTGCGTCTCAAAAAACGTAAAACATTTATTGATTCCATCTTGCTTGTTATCAACACGAAGGTTATCCAACATTTTGTTATCACATATTGTTTCTGTACTGTCCAGAGCTTTATATTTGAGATGCAGTAAGCACAGTTTCACAACTTGTGCACTTGTTACACTCTAAAAATTGACCCTAAATTATTCTACCTTGTCATATGATATTAATCAGATCTCACGGTTTCTGTTAAGACTGCTCAAGAAGTGTGAGTATTCAGTAATACTCCTCTGGGGGGAAAAATGTTTGGAGTTTAGAGGTTAATTGACACCACAATTTACAACTGCATGAAAAAAGTCTTTCCCCCAACTTTGTGTTTTGATGAATTTCAAATCAAGCGCAAAGTGGAAAGAATGGTATAATATAAACCCTATTACCCAGCTATATCCACTAACTGTTAACATTTATCACTTTCACTCTCTTTACACACACAAACATACGCATGTATGTACACACACCTACAAATTAATCCTGGACCATTTTTAAATAAGTTGTATAAACCATGACTCTAAATGCTTCCGTATATAGAAAAATTTGAATTCAAAAAAGGATGAGGATATTCTTTCACATAATCATAGTAATTGCATAATTATAACTCAAAGATTTTTAAGTCGATAAAACAATGTTATCTTATGTGCAGTCCATTATCAAATGGACTCAGTTTTTCTAATGTTGTCCTTTATAGCTACTTTGTTGTTGTGTTGAGTGAAAAGTCAATCAAGGATCACATGTTCCTTGTCTATTAAAACTTTTGTCCCTTTTCATCTAAAAGAGTGATAGTAATAATAATTTTTTAAAAATCACTTATAATGTTGAAGGTTATGAAGAATATAAACCAACTGCTTTTGTGATATAAAATTTGTATTTGTATAATTGTCTCATGATTTAATTCAAATTAAGCATTTATGGAATGAATGCTACATACCACATGTAGCTCAGTGTAACTCCCTAAGAGTCATGTAATGTCAATTTGATCAATTGATGTTTGTCTATCCACTGTAAAAGCATTTTCTCCAATTGTAATTATAATTTTTAAAATTTTATTTAAGTTCCAGAGGTACCCGGGTGGCTCAGTCAGTTAAGCATCCGACTTCTGCTCAGGTCATGATCTCACGGCTTGTGAGTTCGAGCCCTGTGTCGGGCTCTGTGCTGACAGCTCAGAGCCTGGAGCCTGTTTCAGATTCTGTGTCTCCCTCTCTCTGCCCCTTGCCTGTTCATGCTCTGTCTCTCTCTGTCCTAAAAATAAATAAACGTTGAAAAAAATTTTTTTTAGAATGTTAAAGGTTAAATTTTTAGGATTCTCTCTATCCTATATTTCTACCTCTCAACTAGACAGTTAAAACCACTAGTTCCTGATTGTGTTATTAATGGGCTTTCTTTTTGATATGTTCTTTTCTTCTTTATAAATATAATACAATGTCTCCAGCTAAAAAAGAAATGGGTAAATCACACATCTGAAATATATTCCCCAGCCATGAACTTCAAAGGCAACCAGTGTTCACTACAGAGGCTGAAGTTTTTATATTTTAGGAGCACTTTAAGTTAGTGATATTTGAGCAGCTCTGAATAATCAGAGCTAGTTTTTCCTAATTGTTTAATGTACCATAAGTGAACTATTGCTAAAAAGAATGCAATGTTCACTTCTAATTTTCAAATAATTTTTGCATGGATGATGTTTTTAATTTAAACAACATTACATAAATTAACAATCAGGTGTCTAAAATACCTTTCACCCCTTTTGTTAATATCTCTGTTATAGACGTTAAAATAATTTTACCTTTTTTTAGATCAGCCTTATATAGCAATAACAGAGTCTCATTTAATTTTTTATTTAACAAAACATACTGATATATTTAGAATATAGTTTGCAACTATGGTCCAAATACTAAGTATATTTATCTTTTTCAAAGAGAGTAATATTAACTCTGTTCTGCTCCACAGGCCTTGTTAAGTTATTCAACATAAGACCAAGGACATTTTTTTTTAAAAGAAAATACAAAGAACATTTTCAGTTTACCAATTGTTGTGCCATTAGGGCTCCAAACTGCTGTACACTTTTTTGGATCATTAGGCAACCTTGTAATAAGATAAAAAAATAATAAATAAACGCCTGGAATAATTTGTTCATAGCTGTATGTCTACAACTGTGGTATTAAAAGCTTCTTAGTGGGCAGGGGAGTTTCAGAATTCCCATGTGATATACAGCACTGCAGATGAGGTACTATGAAAATTTCTACAGATGGCTGCTTAATGTGTAAATTAATGTGACTCAGTAAGGATCATGCCAGTCACTGGCAGCTATAATTATAGATCAGAATAAAATCATGCTCTACAAATTTGTTCAACCAGAGAACTGTAGCATATACACAAGTTTATTTAAATACTTTAATTATTTACTGTCAGAATCTGTGACACATCTGTGATTCAAGTTGCAAACACTAATAGGAATGATATAGCACCATGTTACTAGCATAAAACAAGCAAGGTAATTAAAAAAAAATACAGGAAAGAAACACCAAAAAGCAACAAAAACAAACATCCATCTCTAAATACAATGGATTTTCAAAGCAATGGATCAAATAAGAGACCAGTCAGCATGGCATTTTGAAGGATTCAATTAAATATTAAGCTGATACTTCTTTACATTTTTATAACCTTAAAATTAAAATTAAAATCTAAGTTACTCCAATCAAGCCCTTATTAACTAGTTGAACTCAGAAGTCTATTTCAGCTTCAAGGTAACAGCTGAAAGTTTACTTAAGACAGGCATATTTACACTTAATGAGATTCATATGAATTTTCAGCTTTTATTTGAAGAGTTTAGAAAAGCACCAACCTTGAAAAGCACATCTGTTCCTGTTACTAGTCCTAGAAAACAATCCCCTTCCTCCTATTAACTACCAGGAACAGAATTCTCTGGGGGGGGGGGGGGGGAATAAATGGCAATTGATAAAGAATCTTTCATTTTTTTTTTCCAAGGTAAGCTTTAATCCTGTCCTTACTCAATTAAAGTAAATCGTAATTACAATAAACTAATCTGAAGCTCTCATTCATTCCCAATAAAGAACGAAGAGGTAGATTAAGATGAGGTCTGCTATTATAATTTCAAGTCGCCAGTACTCCCTTTGACGGAAGGGATAACATTAACCTAAGTCTCTGCCCGGTGTTAAGGAATGTGGCCTTCTCTCTTCATAACGCCAGTCTGTCAATGGAGAGATGATTAAACTAGATACATCTTTCTTCACATTCATTAAGAAATTGTGTAGCACAATGTAAGGAACACAGGCTAGAAGTCAAGACCTTGGTTTCTGCTAGACTAAATGATTGTCAGCAAAACACTTAACCTCCATGAACCTCACTTACCTCATGGATAAAATGAGAGGCTTGGCCCCGAAGATATCTAAGGTGTCTCTTTCAGTTCTAATAGTTAATTGTTCTATAAAACAGTGTGTATACAAATGAAGAGACCTGATTTGTTTCTTTAGATAATTCTTGCCATTGAAACAAAGCTTATGTCAATGATATGGATGTTTCCAGCAAAATATTTTGCCTTATTTTTCCATTTCACTTTAAAGACACAAAAAGCCCTACTTCTAGGTAGAAGAGGTATGTGCCTTGATGATGGGTTTTGAGCACCTAGGAGATATCTGGAACTCACTAAAGGAAATTTTCAACTTTAGAGTAACTCTTTCATGTTTAGATGGCAACATTTTTCTGTAGGTTTTGAACTTGAAGTTGGCTTACTTTTGGATTGTCGAACTGGGAATGTGAATGTTTATTGCAAAGGTCACTAAAGTGCAAGTGAGTATTTCAAGTTATGTGAGGGGGAACCCTGTTTTGGTGTCCAGTAGAGAAGGATTTAGATGAAGAGGGTGAGAAATATCACCCTAGAAAATAAGACTCATTAGGGGAACTGCATTAGGCATACATAGACATAAAACCAGGAAAACAGGAATAGGAACTCTGTGTCTCAAGATGTTGGAGGGACACACAAAATGATATTCCCCTGGGATATGTGTTATCAACCTAGTCTAAGTAAAAGATTTTCTCTGCAGAGTGAATCATAAATCATAGCAGGATTTGATTGCACCACGTTCTTTAGTCCTCTAATTAAAGAAGAGGTAGAAAACTGAAATATGACCAATGTAAATGGTTTAGCAGTAAGGATTATTTTTAAGAAAGCCATAAAGACAGAGGAAAAAGTGGTTTGATGATTGCTACCTGACAGTTGGATTTGGTAGAAGGAGGAAAACAGATTAACGGAGACAATGGCAAATGACCCATCTAAAAGGGGCTATTCGTGTCTTCAGTTTCAGTTAATGTGCCCACATGTTGGCTCAGTGCAGACACATCTTCTGAATTTTCACAAGATTTAAGTCTAGACTTTTTAAGCAATCCTCCATTTTTTCCCTTCTCTCTCTCTCTTTTAATTTTGGCAGCTATTAAAAAAAAAACAAACGTTTAAAATACTGTGAAGATCAAACAAAACACCTTTGTAGGCTGCAAAGCCTACAATTTTCAACTTTTGAACTAGAGCTCCATCAGACTTATATGTATGTATGGCTAAGAAGCCAGTACTCCTCATTAAGCAGAAAAGAAATCTAATGCCCAAGTCAAAAACCTGCCTAAGGGCACACGGTAGGCTACCATAGCTGAATTTCCTGGCTGGTAGGGTGGTACTTAATCCACTGTGACAGGCTTTCACCAGTTAAGGTTTTTTGTTTTTTGTTTTTATTATTATTAATAACATGAATGTGAAAGTATATACAACTTATAGAATCACAGTTCACCCATTAATATGGATAAAACCTAAGACATATGGTTAGAGACAATGCCATACCCTCAATAATTTAAACGTGCTGTTTGAATACTTTGAAAAATTATTATGCATTGTGCCTTGCTAATATATGCCATACTGCTAAATTCTTAAATATGTTTGGAGGTCAATTAGTGGTTTCTTTCTAAGCCAGATGATAATAGGGTTTTAATTTTTGTTAATTTTCTTCTCATCAGCCATAACTGGAAAGTATTCAGCATAGTTTTTCTTTTGCAGATTGCCATGAGACAGATAACATTGAATCTGATTATGTCATTGCTTTGTAGCTGCTCTAAAATCAAACCATGGAAAGAAAGAAAATAGAACTTAATTAACTCATAACTCATAGTGGCATCAATAACATGAAAAAAAATCAGTACCCCTAAAGCACCCCTAAACCAAGTTGGTTGATTGAGGGATATTACTCCTTAGTTTGCATATTTTTTCATCTGTCTCATCAAATCTGTATATAACTAAACTAATACTATAGGGCAGTGGCACCCAAATATTCTTGTCTAGTTTCCCATAATTAAAAAATACAGCTTAAGGGGCACCTGAGTTGCTCAGTCTCTTAAGCATCTGACTCTGGATTTTGGCACAGGTCATGATCTCACAGTCCTGAGATTGAGCCCTGTATAGGGCTCTGCGCTGACAACACAGGCCTGCTTGGGATTCTCTCTCCTTCTTGCTCCCTCTCTCTCTCTCTTCTCTCTCAAATAAATAAACATTTTAAAAAGATACACAACTTAAAAAGAATATGATTATATATCTCTCTCAATATGTTCCTTCAACAATATGCAACGACAAAAAATGAGGGGTGCCTGAGTGACTCAGTTGGTTAAGTGTCTGACTCTTTGTTTTGTCTCAGGTCATAATCTCATGGCTTGTGGGTTTGGGCCCTATGCGAGGCTCTGTGCTGGCAACAGGCGGAGCCTGCTTGGCATTCTTTCTCTCTCTCCTTTTCTCTCTGTGTCCTCTCCTGCTTGTGCTCGCTCTCTCTCTCTCTCAAAATAAATGAATAAACATTAAAAAAAAATGATCGGTCGACATATGATTAATTCACTGAAATAGATATCATTTATTTAGTCAATTAAAATGATAGTCCTAAAGATACTGGCAAAATAGGTAATACTTAGTATGTGAAGTGCTTTTTTTGGCGGGGGGGAAGCGTGGCAGGATATAGAAATGCATATGTTAAGATTTTAACTATATAAAAATAGAAGTATAAGGCCCAGTCAACAAAATGATAATAGTTGTACTGTTGGATCAATAAATGGGCATTTAAATAACTTTATTTATTATGAATAGTCAAATTACCTTTACAATTTTAAAACCATTGAAAAATAAAAAGCACACAGTGAATCTTAGGTTTACAGAGCAATAATCTCAAAAATTGCCTATCAGTTGGTTATTTATCCATCAAGTTACCTTTTCTTCTTTTACATATATCTAGACAGTGATTGTCTCTTTTCAACACATTTGTCCATGTGTCTAGTTCGTTATACAGCCTATTGGCTAATTAAGAGCTGGGTTTTATCATAACCAACTTTGTATACTCAGTGCTTAGCACAGTGCCCTCCACTTAGTAAGATTTCAGTGCATTCTGTTTAATAAAATAATGAATCACGATATCTTAACGACATATGTTCTTTAGTGTGGATACAAGGGCTTGGTAATAAAAATTAAGTTTTATATCAAGTGGAAAATTAAGTTTATTAGTTTTTTGCCCCTAACAAAATGATAGATTTAGGAATGATCATCAGTAGCTACAAACACAGGAAACTACAGGAAATAGACCTTATTTGTCTCCTTATGAAAGTATACACCTTCAACGAAGCATTCTTGCCTAAAGTTGAACCTGAAACAAATCAAATCTCAAACTGAATTAATTACCAGCAATTTAAAGAATTAAAGTACATTAAACAACATCAAGGGGATTCAATTACCCAAGTCTAGAACATAAGAAGTCTATAGGAGCAATGACCAGTTTCACTGACAAATAAATTGCAAAATAAAGAGAAAAGAGAGTGGAATTTGTAGATTAAAAGAGACTTAAGAGACAAATCAATCAAATGCAGATGGAAGAGTTTGTTTGGATACATTTTCAAGCAAACAAACAAGTAGACAAGCAAAATGAAAAATAAATTTGAACAGGTAATTTGATAATTTCAAAAAAATAATGCTAACTTGGTAATAATTACCTCGTGATATCTTGGTGGGTTATTCTTGTCTTTTATAGATGTATACAGACATTTCATGGATGCTATGGTGTCTGGATTGGTGGGAGAAGGAGGGGGATATACATGAACAAGATTGATCATGAATTCCTAATTATTGAATGCGGGTGATGGGTATGAGAGGATTTATTATACTATTCTTTATTTTTATATGCGTTTGAAATTTTTCTAATAAAAAAGTTTAAAAAATAGTTTTAAAATGATTCAAAATAAAACAAAACAAAAAATCCTAGCAAACTGGTTTAGTAAGGAGTAACTGATTCATCTAAACTGCTTCCCAATAAACTGGCTGATAAGACACTTTGTTTTGTACATTATGGGTTCATACATTTTTCCATCTGATGATTATGACTTCTTACAATGATTTCACACATGTAGAAAGAGTATAGAATATATCCATACATGTACGCAAATGACTAGATAACTGTTCAAGAATCACTGGTCGTTATTACAAATTCTTCTTCTTAGGAAAAAAACTAACACTTTGATTTCTTTGGTATTCAATTTTTTGTTGCTCATCTGACTCTCTTTGGTACTCAAAGTTTATTCAAAAGAATCCCCAAAGGGTTCCTATAGAAAAGTCATATGTGGAGTACAGAGTTAATTAGGTGAGCCAAACAGAAGACAGAAATTAGCATAAAGTATAGTTAACCATGTCTACCATATGGCTAATTGTGTTTTCTTACCACATACGAAGAAATGATTATATAGTAAGCCCATGTTCCAATTTTATTATAATTTACAGAAGAGCCACGATGCAAATGCTGCTAGCCTCTGCGATATTTAATTTTATATGTCAGCTTGGCTGGGCCACAGTGCCCAGATATGTGGTCAAACATTATTCTGGATGTTTCTGTGAGAGTATTTTTGGATGAGATTTGCACTTAAATAGATGGACTCTGAGTAAAGCAGATTGCCCCCCATAGCCCCATGAAACCTCATTCAATCAGTTAAAGGCCTGAGCAGAACAAAAGACTGACTTGCTCCCAGCAAGACAGAATTCTGGAGCAGAAAGCTTTCAGACTTGAATTACAGAATCAGTTCTTTCCTGGGATTCCAGTCTGCTAGCCCAGTCTGCAGATTTTGGACTTGCCAGCCTCCATAGTCACATGAGCCAATTTCTTAAAATAAATCTCTTTGTATATATATAGATATATTCTATTGGTTTCATTTTTCTGGAGAGCCTTGACTAACACAGCCTCAGACAGAATTTCAGACATAATGAACGTTATAGTTTATGATGAGACACATAAAACCTTTTCACAATTGGAATCAGTAAGATAATATTAGTTGTAGACTGTAGCATTGATATATTATAGTATTCCTACCTTCTCTTTAAAAAAATCTTACTTTTCAAACTTGTCTGAAATACTAACTATAGTGCCCTATCTATGATTATTACTTAGTGTATGGATTTTTCTATTTTTGTTAAGTTGATTTTTTTTGGATTATATTCTTTTTTAAAGCAAGTCACATTTTGTCCATTTTGAATTGTTAAAAATACTTAAGTTTAGATTTACTTTTAAGATATGCAATATTAAAGGTTGGAGGAAGTGAGGCACAATTATAGCTCACAAATGTATAATTTTAATGGATTACATTTTTGAGTCAATCTATATAATTTATGTAAAGAATATAATTAGCTCAGATGCCTGATATATATATATATATATATATATATATATATATATTATATATACTTATATATATATAAATATATAAAATATATATTTATATATTTAAAGGCTATCCTAGTCAGTTTGGGCTGCTATTATAAAATACCATAGACTGAGTGGTTTGAACAATAAATATTTATTTCTCACAAGTCTGGAGGTTGGGAAGTCCAAGATCAAAGTGCTGACAGATCTGTGAGGATGCTCTTCCTGATTTGCAGATGGCCTTCTTTTTGTTATGTCCTTACATGATCCCTGGTGCCTGCTCAAGAGAGGAGAGAAGAGAGAGGGGAGGGGGAAGATAGAGATAGAGATAAAGAGAGAGAGAGAGAGAGAGAGAGAGAGAGAGAGAGAGACATCTCCTGTCTCTTCCTCTTTTTTATAACGTCATCAATTTCATCAAAGTTCCACTTCCAAATCACATTACTTTGAGGATTAGGGCTTCAACCTATGAGTTTTGGGAGAACATAAACTTTCAGTACAGAGAACAGGTAAATAAAAATCTAAGCAACCAACATAGATGAGTAACTTTTAAATATACACAGATTATTCTAATCTCTTACCTCATAAAACACTTAATGCTTATATGGTGGTACTATATAGATAACACACACACACACACACACACACACACACACACACACTGCATGGAAAAAAGTCTTTATCCAACCATGCTACCATCCTGATCTTGGACTTCCAGCGTCCAGAACTTTAAGAAATAAATTTCTGTTGTTCATAAGCTGCTCTGTGGCATTTTGTTAGAGCAGCACAGACAGACTTACACTTACCTCTTCCCTTCTTTTATAAGAGAAAGTTTTACTCTCATATTTTGTTATCTGGGCTCCTGCCACCACCTATTCTTTTAGGCTCTTAGCTTATTAAAACAAGTTGCCTTCATAAGTGAAACTCTGGTGCTAGCTGTTAAGATAGAGATTTATTTCATCTCATCACTCAAATGATGATAATACCATTTAGTTCATAGAATTTTTGTATTTTTTGATGAGATGGTGCTCATAAGAACACCAACTCTGTGATTGTGATAGAGTCAGCTCTTATATATGTTAATTATTTTTCTGTTAATACTATTACTCTACAAGTAAATAACCATGGCCACATCCAGAATGGAAGCCTTGTGGCAAGAGAGAAAGAGGAGAAAGCTGAGAGAATGCAAATAGAGAAGTAAACATCAGAATACCTGGCTTTAACTACTTAACTCATGGAAGGTTATGTGTGACTCAGCTCTTTGTCTTTGAATATCATTAGTTCTTATTTCTTAGTACACTTGAGAGAAAAATGTTTTTCAATATGCATTAAAATTACTAACGAGGGATAGATGCTGAGCATCACTGGAGAAGCAAATTCATTTCCAAAGTATTTATCGCAGCATTTTGGGAAATTGGGGAGTAGAGTGATAAGAGCCTCAGGTGAAATCAATCAATAAGCTAATTTTATTAGGTGGCTAATATAACCAATCACTTTATTTAATGAAGAAATAGAAGCTATTTCCTTCCTTCCCACACTCCTTCCCATCCTTCCTTCTGCTCTTTATTCCTTTGTACTCTATCTCAGCTGCACCTTTCCTACGACACGTGTATCATATACATCAAGAAATACACAGATGACTAATTCGTTCTGTATTCTCAGAGCTTGCAATCTAGAGATAATTAGATGCAAGGGAAAATAATTAATCTATCCAGAGATGAGAATTATGATAGAATTATGTGCACAGTGCTAAACCTGCACGTGGCAAAGCACCTGGGTTAGCAGAAGTTACAAACACATTCCTCTGAGAAGGTGACGTTGAGCTGAGTCATGATGTGGAAATTAGCGAGGTTGGATGGGAGGAGAAGCAAGAAGGGGTTTCCAAGAACAGGGGGCTAGCTGAACAGTGCCACTGAGTCAAGGGAAGTCACGGTGTATCGGGGAAAGTATAAAAAGGAATTCTAAGGGGTTATTTGGTGAGTATGAGGATAAAGGGAAGATTTGAAGTAGAAAACTGAGAGAGCCTGTCTCTTAAAAGAGCTTACATGCTGCACAAATGAATTTAGGATTTATCTTGTAAGTAATGGGAATTAAAAGAAATATTTAAGAAGGAATATGTTGTACTTTGATTTGCATTTCTGAAAGATTGCTTTGGTTGTGCAATAGAGAAAATGTTAAGAAAGAACAAAAGTATAATCAGGAAGAATTGCTAGCCCACAGAGGCAGTAACCAAGGTGAGAAATGATGAGAGGGTGCATTTGGAGTGGAGACTGGTGGCCAGCACTGAAAAGGAGGATGATGTCTCTGTCAGTTCCAAGTTGGATGACATTTTTACCCGGTGTATACAATTCTATTCACTGACAGAGGGGAAGGAAAAGGCAGGGGAGGAACCCTACTGAAGGGAAAGACAACAATGTATTTTGAGGACATTTTGAACTTAAGGAATGTATGTAGTTGCCTGGGGTACAGCTAAAGATCTGAACATGAAACGTATTTAGAGTTTTCACCTTACCCAACTCATGCTATTTGTTTTTCTTCTGGTTAGTCACAAATACTTATTGAGTGACTACTAGGTATGAGGTACTCATTCCTATGCAAGTGTATATAGTTTCTCGATATTAGTGTGGTGACCTAAACATTAGAGGATTAAAATAGAATAGTCCTCAACAGAGGACAATACAAATAAGTATATAGTAAAAAATGCTGATTGAAGGCAATAAGATTTATTTATTCATTTATTCCGTTCCCAATAAATTTTTGAAAATGTCTTTTTCTGTTTTACTGTACTTTGTTTAAATTTAATTATTACACAGCTGGATTGGAAAAGCAAGTGGAGGGGCGCCTGGGCGGCCCAGTTGGTTCAGCGTCAGACTCGATTTTGGCTTATGTCATGATCTCATGATTCGTGGGTTCTAGCCCCACATGGGGCTCTGCACTAACAAAACTGACAGTCTGGTTGGGATTCTCTGTCTCATTCTCTCTCTATCCCTCCCCTGCTCGCTCTCTCTCTCTCTCTCTCTCTCAAAATAAATAAATAAGCATTTAAAAGCAAGTGGATAACCTAAATCTAAACCGTTAACTTTTTGGCTCATCTCACATGTCTATTGAATTTTATGTAGAGAAAATAGGATGTAAAATAATTGAGAGGAAAAAAAGCAGAAAATAAATAAATCAATAGTAAGAAGCCTGATTACCAGAGACCATATTTCTATGCCGTCATTTGATTTCTCTCTCTCCCCTCTGTTTTCAATAATTCTACAATCTCGAGTAAGTGCAAAATGATAATATTCATTTCATTATCTGTCTGAGTATATGACCCCAATTTATAATAGCATCCAAATTTGCCATCCATACGCCTTTTTCTTTGAAGAAATGCAAGCCAAACATGTCTCTTGATAGGTTAATGCAAGTAGTACATTTACACAAAGGGAGCTTTACAAGTCCTCAAGGAAACCCATTAAAGAGGTTCAGGGATATTACACTGTAGCTTCCTTCAAACACTGAATTTCCATTGGCACTATTACCCTGACAATAGTTTTAAAAATGTCTTACACAGCCCCAGAGACCTTCCAACATACTTAATAAATGAGCTAAATAATGGTTAGAAGGTTTTAACTAAATAAATACCTGACAGGTGCTCTTTACCCATTGGCAAGGAGCCACCATGCCGGTACTGAGTGCAACATAAAGCCAAATCTCCCATTAATTCCCCACACTCCCTATGTTTTCTCAGAGTTTTCATTAATAAGAACACTTTTAAAATTTAAACCTTGTTGCTCTTACCTCTAAGGTTTGCAGAAATGATTCTTTATTTATGGGAGATCAAGGAAGGTTATGTAACACCAGTCAGGCTATAACAAGGGGTTTTGAAGTTTAGTTATATTTTTATGCTTCTGTATCTTTTCTTAAAAATACTAAGTTCCCAATAGCATGCAGTATATTTCTTAGAGCTACATGAATTATTTTTCTTTTACAAAGGATAATGCCCTCATTATATCTACTTTCTTTCATGAAAAGATACTGAAATTATATATATTTTCAGAGCACACTTAAATTGAAGAAAGAGAGAAAAAACAGAGATGCTTCTAGATACTTAATGTTTTCAATGTTTCAATATTTTATCTTGCAAAGTTGGTATAGTGATACTCAGGAAAAGCCATGCCTTATATTGTGTGTATGTGTGTGTGTGTGCTTGCATATGTGTGTGTGGGGGGGGGGGGAAGGGTGGTGGGTATAAAATCAAACAAAAAATAGTAAATATTGTCTTCAGAATACACTTGATCTTAGTCAAAAGGCTGAGAAGCGATATTATTGTCTTCAGAATAAAATGATCTGGCATTTATCAACCAAAGTTAGGAAACATGAGAGGGAAATAGATTATTTCATGTAACTCTTGGGCAGGAATCTGGGGGCCTGGTATCTCTAGATGGTTAAAACTGTCCTTTCATGTGTTGAACCTGTCAAAGGCACCTGCAGTCAGTATGGATGATGCTGTGAGGTAAGCATCTTACTTAAAGTCCCGGGGGAATTCTAGTTTACTTTACAGAAGTGTGATGCTTTGGTATTATTTTGACTTGCTCATATATAAATGACAGATACCTTGCCAAGTTGTTATCAGTACCTGCAAGATTCTCTAGAGGCACAGGCAAAAATTCATAGCTATTGAAAATCAATCCAGTTAAGTTTTCTGAATATATAGAAGAAACGGGCTCATTTTCTTTTCTAGGTTCAAAAGCCTATAAACCATGGGTAGAAGCGAGAGGCAAAAGTTACAAGCCTTCTCCACAGAATACTTTCAAAAACTTCACATGTTGTTTTCTTGAAGGTCCCTAAGCAGCTCCAAAAGAATTAGTTATTCCTCTTAAATACCAAATTTAATTTATGTATCCTTTCATCCAAAGAATCCAAGGAAAGAGAAAGCAATATCAAAATCACTTACCTTCATTCCAGCCCATTTTCAGGGAACGTTTGATAAGATTTGAGAGTAGATGGAGTAGTAGCGAGAGTAGATGGAGAGTAGATGGAGAAGATGAAACAAATATTTTTGATCAAAGTGTTAAAAACAACTTGAAGAACACAAAAATACAGGTTTCAAAAATTTCTTGGAAAGGTATCCAAGTATATAATAAAGAGGTGGTAATGTCTTTGTAGCTAACATAGAACTATGGTCAGATTATAAAAACATGTCTCACTTCAATGTAATGCTTTTCACATTGGGTATCTCAGCATACAACAGCAAAGCAATACCTCTTAGGTAAATATATAGTGGATTCATGTTTTTAATACTTTTTGCCTTATTTTAGATGGAGTTCTACATGTCAGCAGTGTTGGGAATTCTACTTGTTTGTTTATTGAGCCTCAGAGTCTCCAGTCTCTAAGAGGCTTTGTGACATGAAACGCATACCAAGTGAGTTGCTGATATTTTGGGCCAATGGCCATGAAGTCAAATGCCTACTCTCATACTCAAGGAGACTATGTGTTCTGTGCCAGTTATCAGCTTAGGGGCTCTCCATTCTAAATCCACCGTCTGCTGCCCTGTCTTGGAATACTGGGGCTGGTGCCTGTTAACCTGTCTTGTGCCAGCTGGCACAATACCAAACTTGACAGGAGGGAGCATTGGAGGGCACTGCAGGAGGAAGAGGCATCTCTCCAAGGTTCTAGGATATAATTTTCCTTCTTGCTCCTGTAGTGTGTGACGGCCGGCAGTATGCTGGACACTCGGTGGAACTTCTCCAGCAAGTTTCTGCGGGCACCATGGTGGGTGGCCTCCTCGTGAGCCCTGCTGGCAGTCCAGCAGACAGTTTTGTTTCCAGTCCTATTCTTGGCACCTCCGTGAACTTCTTCTCCACTCAGTTTGCCATAGTCATACCCTTTCCTGTAAGAAACCTAGGGGTTGGGGTATGAGTGCTCTCTCTCAATTTGTTTCTTCTGTGGGTACTCTGTCTCCTTCCTAGGATCAGAGCAGATGCACACAGATGCTATTTTTGTATATACTTCAGGTTTCTCTTCTACACCTTTTAGTAATTTATCCCTTGTTACTAGTTAATAATTTCCATATTGAATTCTTCTTGGGCAAATAACTGTCATGGTTCCTCTCCTCTGACTTGCCCCTGAATGATACATACCCCATCACCTCCAGTTAACTGTTGCTTGGTAGAATACATGTTATTAGATATTCAGATTTTTCACAGAAGCTGGCATGTTTTCTGTGAAATCTTATAATTGTGTATATTGGAAACTCATGCAAAAATCACCACGTGGACAAAATATTTTGTATATTTGACAGATTTCTGATCTTACTACAGATAAATGAGGAAGCAGAGAAAGGTGTGTAGAGTCATGAGACAGGTAAAGCTTTGATAGTGTGAAGAGAACCTAAGAGATACCCTATAAGAAGAAACCATTGAATCAGGGAGATTGGGATGGTCAGGCTTTTTAAGATGATTTTAGAAAGGAAGATTTCTCTCATACACAACTACTACCACTTAAAATATTGGTAGGAAGGAGCCCCACAAAATGTACACACACACACACACACACACACACACATACACACACACACATAATATTGAACCATATAGGGAGTTGAAGTTAAATCATTTGAGGCTTGAATTACCCCATAGGAATGGACATGATTTCCCATTTTACTTCAACATGAGAAAAATCTTGAGATTGCCTGGTTTTTAAAGGGCAAATTGGAACTTTTTTTTACAGCAAGAGTTCTAAAAATTGGGAAGGTCTAGAAGGGGGAAAAAGTACAAGCAATTTAAATATATGTATATATGTGTATAGTGTTCGAACTACTTCAATTAAATGTGATATAATTTTATCACTTTACAGTGATCTAATTGCGTATTCAGGAACGCAAGCCAGTTGCAAGGGTTTGTTCTATTTTTAGAACTCTCTTTCTTCACGTTAAAAACTGAGAACAAAAGGGACAGCCAGGTGAATAGTGTCTGCTAATCTAGATACTGGCCACTCAACCTTGGCATAATGGTTAAATAACGCAGACTGAATATTTGAACAGTTTAGCACACAGAAGCATAGGGTCAGTGCATCTTTATTTTTCATCTAGGCAGCTGGGCAGAAAATTAGCCCATTGAACTCCATCTGTCTCTATCTTTTCTCATTAGGTTTTTGAGGAAACATAACATTTTGCAACATATATGTGCTCCTTTGGCTTTTTTAAAAGTGCATGAATTATCCTAATGCGAAGGTATGATGAAAAATATTGTATGTCACGTCAGGGGTTTGGGTATTTTTTCCTAATGCTTGATTTGTATTGATCTCTCCCATACATAACACAGATCTGCAGCTAAGAAAAAAAATGCTATTTTCATGATACAATGTGAACAGCATCAATAGTAATTTGCAAAAGAGTTTTAAAAAAAGGCTTAAAAATAAGCACATATTTGGGACTTTCTATGGAAAAGGAAATAAGAAAGCATATAACCATCAGAAAGGCAAGGTCCATGCAGTTCTAAAGAACTCTCTGCTTACTGGGCTTGACAAACACTTACCTGATAAATTTTAATTTTTATTAGATTATTGTAAGTGTTATAAGAGAAGAATAAACCAACTGCTAGGCACCTGGATGGCCAAAGATGGTTAATTCTTTCCAAAGATACAAAGAGGGTGGATTGTGATGTGAAGAGTGATCAGGTTTTCCCAATGTGTAGAAGGTAGCAATGGTTACCCATTCAAAGGAAGTTGTCTGAAAAAAATACAGAATAGTTTACAGATGGCCAATGGTCTAGTTGGGCTAGAAGATGAAGTATTGAAGAAAAATTAGCAATGGGAAAAAGGTAAAGGGATTGGTGCCTTGCTAAGGAATCTAAATGTCATTATCTATAAAATGCTACCAGCAAAGATGTTTTCTAGCATCTGAGTGGTTATATCTTTGTGTCTGTGTTTTAAAAGAATCACACTAGCAATATAAGGAGGGTATTTTGGAGATAGAATGCACTGGTTCCTAGGAGCTTGGCAGAGATCCCCTTGGAATAATTTAGGGCATCTGACAATTAGGGCCTGAACCACAGAAGGAATGGCATAGAGGGAGCCTAGAGGACAAATTCCAAAGACATTTCAAAGATAAACTTGAGAGGATTTGGTTGATTAGATTTAAGGGGTCGGGAGAGGTCAGAGTAAAAGATGATGGAAGTTTGCTAGCCTGAGTGGCTGGGAGGAGAGGGGCCCCATTACTGGAGCAAGGGGACACCAAGGAGCAGCAGCTCTAGGGCGGGGGGTGGAGAGATAATGAGTCCAATTTGGAACATCTTGGGTTTTGAGTGTCTGTGGGCCAGGCGTGCTTCGTATTTTCTAAATATAAAAGGGCTTTGGGGGCAATCATCTAAAATAATTGTAATATTAAAATATAATTTATAAATGTCACCCTGATGTAAAAATATTTAGCAATGCACATCATTAGCTCACAAACCATGCTATTTCCAAGAGGCCTATGTATGCACATTAGGTCTAAGGTGTAAAAGTCTATCCATTAGAGAATGAGGCCCAGACAATTACATTTGATTTGACCTACCTCCTTGTACATTTTGGAGACATAGATTAAAGAAAGAAAATATTTTCCTCTTATTTTACTATCAAATATTTTGGCTATCTGTTATTTATAGACACTTGGCTTTTTAAAAATAAGGTTTAGACAATAAGTTATTGAAGGGAATCCAGTGGCTTTAAATAATGGAAATAGAATGAATTATATATATTTTAGTAAAGACTAATTCTTTTAAAATGTCTAAAATCAAACAAAAGTGCTCAGTAATTCTTTCCATTAAATTACTATATTCAGCCTTCTAATTATGACTGCTAAATATTTAGACACGATTGTAGGACAAAATAAACAATAGGATTAATACTAAATTACAAATACATTTTATTAAGACTATGAGACTTTGATTGAATCAAAGGTGCTTTAGCAATTAAAAGATATATAAGGTGTTAGGCAAACAGTCTGGTCAAGCACCCTAGCAAGTTCTTTAAACTGTAGCTAGCATAGAAATTAGCTGTTAGTATTTTAAAGTCTTTTGTTTTCTCCCACGCTCTTAACTTCACCCAGGTACAAAACTCTCTAGCATATTCAACCGCTTTTTTACAATTATTAGTCAGCTCATCGTCCCAACTGATCACTACTTTCAAACTTCCTTATTAAAACTATTTGATTCACATAAAATGCTAGAAGAGCAGCATTCACAGCATTGAAGTTATATGCTTATGCTGGGTGATTATTTTGCTCATCCCAGGGCATAACATTTGTCAGAAGCTAAAACTTGAACCTAAATTGGCTATGCATCGTGATTTCTTCCTCCTTTATACACCCAGGGACTCCTTCCTAATACCCCATTGCCAGTTGTACACATATTTTCAGTGACAAATAGTAATGCAGATTTCTTATGTGTCATTATGGTACACACAAATTTGCACATATTTTTTTTTTCTCATCGGATGCCTACCATGGCCCCAAAAGGTTATCTGAGAGATTATTTGACCCTGTTTACAGAAAAGGAAATGGTATTAATAATTTGCTTACATTCAAGTTGTTACCAAACAATAGAAGTAACACTGGAATTCAGAACCTAAAATTATGTTTCTTATCTAAAATTAACTTCATGGATTTAGAGAATCTGTAGAGTCCCCAAGTGAGGGAATAGGCTGGGAACGTTGGCAGTAGAGAACGTTTTCTCAGTGGAGATTGTAGTTTGTCCTTGATACTGTAGGTTGAAACTCTCTCTCTCTCTCTCTCTCTCTCTCTGTTTCGTAAACTCAAGGAAGAAGGATTCCTTGTCCAAAAGCGAAAAGATTCTTAGTTCCTGGAGCACACAAAAATAATATTCTTCCTGTATAAGTAAGCATTGCTTATCTGTGTAGATTAAGTCTTGTTTACACTCAATGTTTAAACTCATTACAAAAGAGTCTTGAACTCTTTAAAAAGCCCTTTCTGTCAGCAGAGAAAGTTTGTCTAGGTGTCAGCACGTCTGAGCAGTGAGAAATAACTACTCCAGATGTGTGCTCTAGAGCGTCCACGGGAGCATCACAGGGCAAGGAGCAGGACCTTGAAAGAGGCAAAGAAACTGGCTGCTATGGACAACCCACGTTGGCTCCATGTTGCGTGAACTAGAGCCCTGGGAATTTAAGTGGGCAGAAAACAATCATCTCTTTATTTACTTCTTTTTGTTTGGTTTTCCTGCGTGCTCTCACTTTCAGTGAGAAACTAGTAAGGCAAAGAGACAGAGGAAACATTCTGCCTCATCAACAGTGTTCAGTGTGAATAGTCAAAACACATAGGATATAATATTGCAGCTTACTTAAAAAAGCTTTTACAGAAAACTCTATAATTCCCATGGAAAGTAGTGACATTGACTCTGGGCAAAGCCAATTCTCTTAAAAGGCTTTTAGCGAAAGGAGATAGGCTTCTGTAAAGTGAATGAGGTAGTTGTCATTGCTCTTCCTTTGTGGAGAGTTTGGGGCGTCTCCTAGGTAAAAATATACAACTCTTAAAGTACCGCCTCCGTGGATTATTACCGAATCTCAAAGGCCTTTCTTTATCTGTTTTTAATGCTTTATTTTTGTTTGTTAGCAAAACACATGTACAAACATGTGAAGCCGCGTAGCCTGTATTTCTGATCTGGATTCTAATTTCAACTCCTTTCCTTTCTAGTTGTAAAATTTGGGCTACTTATTTAAGCTCCTCAGCTCCAGTTCATTTGTCTTTAAAGAAGAATGAGAAATGTGTCTACCTGCTTCCCAGGGCTGTGGTGAGTATTTCATGACATGATGAATGTAAGCTATTTATCAAGGTTCGATATTGTTCTTTTGTTAGTATTATTCGTTTATTAATACCTATTTCACTGTTATTCTGTGACCTCTCGGAAATGCAACATTTAAGTCAATGATGACTCTTCACTTAGATTACAGCTATCGACTACTGCCATTGGCTGGTGGTGGCTGTGTGCTGGCATGTCCAGGAGATGCTAACCATGACTCAAATTTCCAAAAGATCAACAAAAGTTTGTTTGTTTGTTTGTTTGATTTTTACCTTTTAAGTTCATTGGTACAAAGGGTTCCATGAAAATGACCAGGCACTTGTGCTTTGATCTGTTCTTTCTGAATTCAGTTCAAGAATTCTAGTTAAGTGTAAAGGCTGAAAAGACAAATACTGGATTCTACTTGTATTTGCTTTTGATTACTACCCCTTCCACTGCCTCAAACCATCTAGTGAAGACAGAAGGAAAAGCTATCTGCGAATCAATATGACTCGCAGAGGTGTGGTTTTCCAGTTCTGGCGGGTCCTGGAGGACACATTCCCTGTTCCTCCTGGCCAGCCCTGCCAAGAAAGAGGCAGAGAAAACGCTGCATTGGCCATGAGGCTGCATAGACGCTGTCTCTGGATCCTGACACGTTGAATCCCCGCCAGGGAAAGAACACTAATTGAATTTATAGAACTTTTGTAATTAGTTGAAATTGTTTTACCATGCTCACTTATTAATTTTATCATATAGAAACCATTATCTTATTACATTTAAGTACCACTGTAAATACCAGAGCCATTCATTTTAAACTTGGGTGCATTGTTTTATTGCTGAGTCCTCTCTGCCATATTCAAAGATAACTTTATAATTTATTCAATTAAATATTTCATTTATTCAAAATTGAATACCCGATTTGTTCAATCAAAAGATTTATTTTTTAAAAACTTTTTAAATGTTTATTTACTTTGGAGAAGTGGGGAGAGAGAGAGAGAGAAAGAGAGAGAGAGAGAGCACGAGCAGAGTGGGGGAGGGGCAAAGAGAGAGGGGGGTGACACAGAATCTGAAGCAGGCTTCAGGCTTTGAGCTGGCAGCACAGAGTCAGACACGGGGCTCAAGATCATGACTTGAGCCTAAGTTGGTCCCTTAACCGACTGAGCCACCCAGGCGCCCGACAATCAAAATATTTATTAAACACCTCTGTGGACTCAGCAAAAGTAGAGACTCATAACTAAGCAGATGGGCCTCTTGTTGTAGTGTGGTGCCTATAAAGTGTGGTTCTCTGATAAACACCTATTATTGTGGTAGAGAAAAATAGCAATTTATTAGTGTCATTACACCATTGTAACACTACTTATTAAAAGACTATGAATTTTATGCAGTAATCCATAAGCAGAAGTAATATGAAAGATTCACACTTACCCACATATGTCAATTTGATCTTTTTTTTGGCAAAAATAAATGACGTGATTTGTTAAAGTAATAAAAAAATTAACCTGCCTATTTATCTTACCAATAGTATAAATTAAAAAAAATTAAGGTGTTCTATATATATTTAAACTTTATACTTAAATAAACTATCTCACCTTCACCTATTTTGGGGTAGCACAATGTTAAATAGCACCATATTCAAAATCAGATACACCTATATTCTCATTTTTACACTCTTGACTTTTCTATTTAGTATTTGCATGGCTTTGTATATGAAGCTAAATTTCTACACCTCCCTCATCTCTTCTCTATAAAGGAATCCTATAATCCCTTCCAAAATGGGATTTTTGCGAGGAAGAGATGGGATAAATGCAGTAAACAATTCAGTACTGAGCTTAGCACGTGGTGAGTAGTCACAACACATTAACTGCTGTTATTGGTGTAGGCATTTTCTAGCGAGTGCATAGCTAGAGTGGCTGCTTTCATCCATGTTGTAGAATGCATATTCTCATTGAAACCAAAGTTCCACCAGTAGCTAATTTCTTGGGGTAGTCCTTACACACCAATCGCTCTAAAAACGTACTACAGGATCATATTGGCATCATATGCCTTGGTTCTTGATCTTGAACGCTGCCTCAGGGGGAGCCTTCCCCTAAGGGAAGCTTCCCTTAGGGGAAAAGGAGGAGGAGGGAAAGGGAGAATAGAAAGAGGAGAAGGATGGGAAAAAAGAAAAGAACTTTCTGTTCTTTTTGGGTACAATGTTAATTTTGGAGAACAGTTTGAATTATGTGCAACTTTCTTTGCCATCCGAATCCATCTGCCCCTTTCATGAAGGCTCACAAAGCAAGCTTTTCGGGCATGTAGCATGGACGTTCTCTAAAAAAAAATCAAGATTTTTCACAGTAATTCTATAATGGTAGTAGAAACATCGGGGAGTAATAAAATAGAGAAATAGGAAAGTTTGTTTATTTATTCTTTGCTTGTATTTATTTTTTAACTTGAGTCTTGCTCTTATGTGGGATGTTTTTACATTGGAGACTTTCTGTACTTAAATTTATAAAGTTATGTGCATGGTGTGTACTTGTGTCTGTTTTATATTTCAAAAGTATTGCAAGACCCTTATAAGAAAGGTATCCTGACGTCTTTGTTATCAATAAAGGTTATAATAAAGCTATCTGGAATATACTTAAGTGGAGAAAATAGATTCGCTTAGGTGGATGTTGAATTATTTTTATAAAAATTTCATGTGGAGTTTTTCCTTTATTAATCTGCTGGCACACAAAGGATAAAAGCATGTGACTTACAAATTGAATGCAGAGAAGCCATGCAAAATGCGAATAGAAATTGCAGAACTGGATAGTAGCCCTATACATATGGAATAACGGCTGCCCTGAAATGTTGTCCAGAAAGTGAATTTCTCCACATTAAACCCTTTGTTTTTCATTCTGTTTACTGGACTGAAATTGCATTTTGCCGAGGGCGGAAAAAGAGCCATAAAGAAAACAGATACTGGCTTAGTTCATGATGTGACTTCCTTGCTCATCACCCAACCTTCTTCCTGATGCCCCTCCTCTTCTTCACCAGAGACCATGGAGGTAATGCCCTTCAAAGATGTTGCAGACAGTTTCTATAAGAGCCTCCAGGCTAATTAGGATGGGGATAATTTCTTTTTTTTTCTTTTTTTTTTTTAACGTTTATTTATTTTTGAGACAGAGAGAGACAGAACATGAATGGGGGAGGGTCAGAGAGAGAGAGAGACACAGAATCTGAAACAGGCTCCAGGCTCCGAGCGGTCAGCACAGAGCCCGTCACGGGGCTCGAACTCACGGACTGTGAGATCGTGACCTGAGCCGAAGTCGGCCACTTAACCGACTGAGCCACCCAGGCACCCCATGGATGGGGATAATTTCTTGTCCCACTCCTATCTTCTTCCTGACCCTCAACCCAGTCCCCATCTGTTGTCTTCCCAGATGATCATGAGACCATGAGATTGTGAGAGGCTTTTGTCTTTCCCCTACAGTGTATTCTCCTTTACTCCACAAATTCCCAGGGGTGGAGGTGGGTGTAACACTGATGCCTCTGAGATTTACCTAAGAACAGTTCATTTAGAAACAGAAAGAGCAACAAGGCTATTCTGTTAGTGGGCATCTAAGCTTAGAGTCTTTCTGTTCCCTTGAAGATCATTCACTTGGCCCTAGGAAACATTCCACAAATGCAGAGTTGGGGTAATGCATGCCTGAAACTACACTCTTGATTTATAAATCCCATAACAAAAAATGCTGTACACAAGGTCATGAAGCAAAAATCCTACATGGACACATAAAATACTCTGGCTTTATTTATTTAAAGAATTAACCTTTCTCTCACAGACAGATGGAATTTCTATCAGTTCTACTTAACTAAGGTATTTTGTATGTAATTGCCACATTGCCCCACTCAAATAAGAGACACTATCAATTCACTCCGTAGCCTCCAGTTGTTTCTGTCACAAAAATAGGACCCTTGGCAGCTTTTGCTTCATTTTAACAAGTATTTGTTAATTTTTATAATTTGCAGAGTTTAAAGAACAGCAGTTCTGTTTGTGTAAATCACAAGATTTAATTAGAGAAGAGGAATCCAAATGGTGCAAATAAAAGTCTGTGCATAATAAAATATTAATTGCCTTTAAAAATACAATAGCGCTCCAGTATTCTATTACACTCCAGCGGAAAGTGCTGCAAGCGACAGAGCTCAGTGCCACAGCTTGGCTGTAATCATGGCGGCCTTGGAAAGCTACTTGTGACCCTGAAAGGCTGCAGAAGTGACTGCCTTTGTTGCATTACTGATGAGGGTGCCTTAAGTCTTGCGTTTGGGGCGCGGGACATTTACCATGGACTCCTGATATGGCCTCCTTATCTTTGTACTCCTTTGTGCCTTTTCCGGCAAACTTCCGAAATCTGGAGTGCTGGGAAGAATTGAATGTCTTAGGGTGTTTGCTAGGTAAAAATTTATTGAGGGA